>NW_027480431.1:12108665-12409903 GCF_051401765.1 Calliopsis andreniformis | reverse complement strand
AATAATTGCAACCAGTTTGAAAGTGAAGGCCAATTCTACGTTCCGGGCAACATAGGCTTCACTCTAGGGCGTTGCTCCACTAGATCGAATAGTTAGTACCTTAGAAGTCAACGCCAGATGCATAAAATACAATATAAATACAACAGTTTTTCCATCGTATAAAACGAATAATTGCAACCAGTATGAAACTTATGGTCATTTCTACTTTCCGAGCAACCTAGGCTTCACCCTAGGGCGTTGCTCCAACGGATTGAATAGTTAGGGCCTTAGAAGTCAACGACCGAACCATAAAATGCAAAAAAAATAAAGCAGTGTTTCCATCATGTAACAGGTATAATTGCAACCAGTTTGAAATTGATGGCCAATTCTACGTTCCGGGCAACCTAGGCATCACTCTATTGCGTTGCTCCACCAGATCGAATAGTTAGTGCCTTAGAAGTCAACGCCAGAAGCATAAAATACGATATAAATACAACAGTTTTTCCATCGTATAAAACGAATAATTGCAACCAGTATGAATCTTATGGACATTTCTACTTTCCGAGCAACCTGGGCTTCACCCTAGGGCGTTGCTCCAATAGATTGAACAGTTAGGGCCTTAGAAGTCAACGCCCGAACCATAAAATGCAAAAAAAATACAACAGTGTTTCCATCATATATCAGGAATAATTGCAACCACTTTGAATGTGATGGCCAATTCTACGTTCCAGGCAACCTAGGCTTCACTCTCGGGCGTTGTTCCACCAGATCGAATAGTAAGGGCCGAAGAAGTGAACGCCAGAAGCATAAAATACAATATAAATATAACAGTTTTTCCATCGTATAAAACGAATAATAGCAACCAGTGTGAAAGTTATGGTCATTTCTACGTTCCGGGCAACCTAGGTTTCACTCTAGGGCGTTGCTCCACCAGATCAAACAGTTAGGGCCTTAGAAGCCAACGCCCGAAGCATTAAATACAAAATAAATACAACAGTTTTTCCATAGTATAAAACGAATAATTGCTACCAGTGTAAAAGTTATGGTTATTTCTACGTTCCGGGCAACCTAGGCTTCAGAATAGGCCGTTGTTCCACCAGATTGAATAGTTAGGGCCTTAGAAGTCAATGCCCGAAGCATAAAATGCAATAAAAATACAACAGTTTTTCCATCATATATCAGGAATAATTGCAACCAGTATGAAAGTGATGGCCAATTCTACGTTCCGGGCAACCTAGGCTTCACTCTAGGGCGTTGCTCCACCAGATCGAATAGTTAGTGCCTTAGAAGTCAACGCCAGAAGCATAAAATACAATATAAATACAAGAGTTTTTCCATCGTATAAAACGAATAATTGCAACCAGTATGAAACTTATGCTCATTTCTACTTTCCCAGCAACCTAGGCTTCACCCTAGGGCGTTGCTCCAACAGATTGAATGGTTAGGGCCTTAGAAGTCAACGCCCGAACCATAAAATGCAAAAAAAATACAACAGTGTTTCCATCATATATCAGGAATAATTGCAACCAGTTTGAGAGTGATGGCCAATTCTACGTTCCAGGCAACCTAGGCTTCACCCTAGGGCGTTGCTCCAACAGATTGAATAGTTAGGGCCTTAGAAGTCAATGCCCGAAGCATAAAATGCAACAAAAATACAACAGTTTTTCCATCATATAACAGGAATAATTGCAACCAGTTTGAAAGTGATGGTCATTTATACGTTCGGGCAACATAGGCTTCACTATAGGGCGTTGCTCCACTAGATCGAATAGTTAGTACCTTAGAAGTCAACGCCAGATGATTAAATACAATATAAATACAACAGTTTTTCCATCGTATAAAACGAATAATTGCAACCAGTATGAAGGTTAACGTCATTTCTACTTTCCGGGCAACCTAGGCTTCTCCCTAGGGCGTCGCTCCACCAGATCGAATAGTTAGTGCCTTAGAAGTCAAGGTCAGAAGCATAAAATACAATATAAATACAACAGTTTTTCCATCGTATAAAAGGAATAATTGCAACCAGTTTGAAAGTGATGGCCAATTCTAACTTCCGGACAACATAGGCTTCACTCTAGGGCGTTGCTCCACCAGATCCAATAGTTAGTGCCTTAGAAGTCAACGCCAGAAGCATAAAATACCATATAAATACAACAGTTTTTCCATCGTATAAAACGAATAATTGCAACCAGTATGAAACTTATGGTCATTTCTACTTTCCGAGCAAGCTAGGCTTCACCCTAGGGCGTTGCTCCAACAGATTGAATAGTTAGGGCCTTAGAAGTCAACGCCCGAACCATAAAATGGAAAAAAAATACCACAGTGTTTCCATCATATAACAGGAATAATTGCAACCAGTTTGAAAGTGATGGCCAATTCTACGTTCCGGGCAACCTAGGCTTCACTCTATTGCGTTGCTCCACCAGATCGAATAGTTAGTGCCTTAGAAGTCAACGCCAGAAGCATAAAATACAGTATAAATACAACAGCTTTTCCATCGTATAAAACGAATAATTGCAACCAGTATGAAACTTATGGACATTTCTACTTTCCGAGCAACCTAGGCTTCACCCTAGGGCGTTGCTCCAACAGATTGAATATTTAGGGCCTTAGAAGTCAACGCCCGAACCATAAAATGCAAAAAAAATACCAGTGTTTCCATCATATAACAGGAATAATTGCAACGAGTTTGAAAGTGATGGTCAATTCTACGTTCCGGGCAACCTAGGCTTCACTCTATTGCGTTGCTCCACAAGATCGAATAGTTAGTGCCTTAGAAGTCAACGCCAGAAGCATAAAATACAAAATAAATAAAACAGTTTTTCATCGTATAAAACGAATAATTGCAACCAGTATGAAACTTATGGACATTTCTACATTCCGAGCAACCTAGGCTTCACCCTAGGGCGTTGCTCCAACAGATTGAACAGTTAGGGCCTTAGAAGTCAACGCCCGAACCATAAAATGCAAGAAAAATACAACAGTGTTTCCATCATATAACAGGAATAATTGCAACCAGTTTGAAAATGATGGCCAATTCTACGTTCCGGGCAACCTAGGCTTCACTCTAGGGCGTTGCTCCACCAGATCGAATAGTAAGGGCCTAAGAAGTCAACGCCAGGAGCATAAAATACAATATAAATATAACAGTTTTTCCATCGTATAAAACGAATAATAGCAACCAGTGTGAAAGTTATGGTCATTTCTACGTTCCGGGCAACCTAGGTTTCACTCTAGGGCGTTGCTCCACCAGATCAAACAGTTAGGGCCTTAGATGCCAACGCCCGAAGCATTAAATACAAAATAAATAGAACAGTTTTTCCATAGTATAAAACGAATAATTGCTACCAGTGTAAAAGTTATGGTTATTTCTACTTACCGAGCAACCTAGGCTTCACCCTAGGGCGTTGCTCCAACAGATTGAATATTTAGGGCCTTAGAAGTCAACGCCCGAACCATAAAATGCAAAAAAAATACCATTGTTTCCATCATATAACAGGAATAATTGCAACGAGTTTGAAAGTGATGATCAATTCTACGTTCCGGGCAACCTAGGCTTCACTCTATTGCGTTGCTCCACAAGATCGAATAGTTAGTGCCTTAGAAGTCAACGCCAGAAGCATAAAATACAAAATAAATACAACAGTTTTTCCATCGTATAAAACGAATAATTGCAACCAGTATTAAACTTATGGACATTTCTACTTTCCGAGCAACCTAGGCTTCACCCTAGGGCGTTGCTCCAACAGATTGAACAGTTAGGGCCTTAGAAGTCAACGCCCGAACCATAAAATGCAAGAAAAATACAACAGTGTTTCCATCATATAACAGGAATAATTGCAACCAGTATGAAACTTATGGTCATTTCTACTTTCCGAGAAACCTAGGCTTCACCCTAGGGCGTTGCTCCAACAGATTGAATAGTTAGGACCTTAGAAGTCAACGCCCTAACCATAAAATGCAAAAAAAATACAACAGTGTTTCCATCATATAACAGGAATAATTGCAACCAGTTTGAAAGTGATGGCCAATTCTACGTTCCGGGCAACCTAGGCTTCGCTCTAGGGCGTTGCTCCACCAGACCGAATAGTTACGGCCTAAGAAGTCAACGCCAGAAGCATAAAATACGATATAAATACAACAGCTTTTCCATCGTATAAAACGGATAATTGCAACCAGTATGAAACTTATGGTCATATCTACTTTCCGAGCAAGCTAGGCTTCACCCTAGGGCGTTGCTCCAACAGATTGAATAGTTAGGGCCTTAGAAGTCAACGCACGAAGCATAAAATGCAATAAGAATACAACAGTGTATCCATCATATAACAGGAATAATTGCAACCAGTTTGAAAGTGATGGCCAATTCTACGTTCCGGGCAACCTAGGCTTCACTCTAGGGCGTTGCTCCACCAGATCGAATAGTTAGTGCCTTAGAAGTCAACGCCAGAAGCATAAAATACGATATAAATACAACAGCTTTTCCATCGTATAAAACGAATAATTGCAACCAGTATGAAACTTATGGTCATATCTACTTTCCGAGCAAGCTAGGCTTCACCCTAGGGCGTTGCTCCAACAGATTGAATAGTTAGGGCCTTAGAAGTCAACGCCCGAACCATAAAATGGAAAAAAAATACCACAGTGTTTCCATCATATAACAGGAATAATTGCAACCAGTTTGAAAGTGATGGCCAATTCTACGTTCCGGGCAACCTAGGCTTCACTCTATTGCGTTGCTCCACCAGATCGAATAGTTAGTGCCTTAGAAGCCAACGCCCGAAGCATTAAATACAAAATAAATACAACAGTTTTTCCATAGTATAAAACGAATAATTGCTACCAGTGTAAAAGTTATGGTTATTTCTACGTTCCGGGCAACCTAGGCTTCAGAATAGGCCGTTGTTCCACCAGATTGAATAGTTAGGGCCTTAGAAGTCAATGCCCGAAGCATAAAATGCAATAAAAATACAACAGTTTTTCCATCATATATCAGGAATAATTGCAACCAGTATGAAAGTGATGGCCAATTCTACGTTCCGGGCAACCTAGGCTTCACTCTAGGGCGTTGCTCCACCAGATCGAATAGTTAGTGCCTTAGAAGTCAACGCCAGAAGCATAAAATACAATATAAATACAAGAGTTTTTCCATCGTATAAAACGAATAATTGCAACCAGTATGAAACTTATGCTCATTTCTACTTTCCCAGCAACCTAGGCTTCACCCTAGGGCGTTGCTCCAACAGATTGAATGGTTAGGGCCTTAGAAGTCAACGCCCGAACCATAAAATGCAAAAAAAATACAACAGTGTTTCCATCATATATCAGGAATAATTGCAACCAGTTTGAGAGTGATGGCCAATTCTACGTTCCAGGCAACCTAGGCTTCACCCTAGGGCGTTGCTCCAACAGATTGAATAGTTAGGGCCTTAGAAGTCAATGCCCGAAGCATAAAATGCAACAAAAATACAACAGTTTTTCCATCATATAACAGGAATAATTGCAACCAGTTTGAAAGTGATGGTCATTTATACGTTCGGGCAACATAGGCTTCACTATAGGGCGTTGCTCCACTAGATCGAATAGTTAGTACCTTAGAAGTCAACGCCAGATGATTAAATACAATATAAATACAACAGTTTTTCCATCGTATAAAACGAATAATTGCAACCAGTATGAAGGTTAACGTCATTTCTACTTTCCGGGCAACCTAGGCTTCTCCCTAGGGCGTCGCTCCACCAGATCGAATAGTTAGTGCCTTAGAAGTCAAGGTCAGAAGCATAAAATACAATATAAATACAACAGTTTTTCCATCGTATAAAAGGAATAATTGCAACCAGTTTGAAAGTGATGGCCAATTCTAACTTCCGGACAACATAGGCTTCACTCTAGGGCGTTGCTCCACCAGATCCAATAGTTAGTGCCTTAGAAGTCAACGCCAGAAGCATAAAATACCATATAAATACAACAGTTTTTCCATCGTATAAAACGAATAATTGCAACCAGTATGAAACTTATGGTCATTTCTACTTTCCGAGCAAGCTAGGCTTCACCCTAGGGCGTTGCTCCAACAGATTGAATAGTTAGGGCCTTAGAAGTCAACGCCCGAACCATAAAATGGAAAAAAAATACCACAGTGTTTCCATCATATAACAGGAATAATTGCAACCAGTTTGAAAGTGATGGCCAATTCTACGTTCCGGGCAACCTAGGCTTCACTCTATTGCGTTGCTCCACCAGATCGAATAGTTAGTGCCTTAGAAGTCAACGCCAGAAGCATAAAATACAGTATAAATACAACAGCTTTTCCATCGTATAAAACGAATAATTGCAACCAGTATGAAACTTATGGACATTTCTACTTTCCGAGCAACCTAGGCTTCACCCTAGGGCGTTGCTCCAACAGATTGAATATTTAGGGCCTTAGAAGTCAACGCCCGAACCATAAAATGCAAAAAAAATACCAGTGTTTCCATCATATAACAGGAATAATTGCAACGAGTTTGAAAGTGATGGTCAATTCTACGTTCCGGGCAACCTAGGCTTCACTCTATTGCGTTGCTCCACAAGATCGAATAGTTAGTGCCTTAGAAGTCAACGCCAGAAGCATAAAATACAAAATAAATAAAACAGTTTTTCATCGTATAAAACGAATAATTGCAACCAGTATGAAACTTATGGACATTTCTACATTCCGAGCAACCTAGGCTTCACCCTAGGGCGTTGCTCCAACAGATTGAACAGTTAGGGCCTTAGAAGTCAACGCCCGAACCATAAAATGCAAGAAAAATACAACAGTGTTTCCATCATATAACAGGAATAATTGCAACCAGTTTGAAAATGATGGCCAATTCTACGTTCCGGGCAACCTAGGCTTCACTCTAGGGCGTTGCTCCACCAGATCGAATAGTAAGGGCCTAAGAAGTCAACGCCAGGAGCATAAAATACAATATAAATATAACAGTTTTTCCATCGTATAAAACGAATAATAGCAACCAGTGTGAAAGTTATGGTCATTTCTACGTTCCGGGCAACCTAGGTTTCACTCTAGGGCGTTGCTCCACCAGATCAAACAGTTAGGGCCTTAGATGCCAACGCCCGAAGCATTAAATACAAAATAAATAGAACAGTTTTTCCATAGTATAAAACGAATAATTGCTACCAGTGTAAAAGTTATGGTTATTTCTACTTACCGAGCAACCTAGGCTTCACCCTAGGGCGTTGCTCCAACAGATTGAATATTTAGGGCCTTAGAAGTCAACGCCCGAACCATAAAATGCAAAAAAAATACCATTGTTTCCATCATATAACAGGAATAATTGCAACGAGTTTGAAAGTGATGATCAATTCTACGTTCCGGGCAACCTAGGCTTCACTCTATTGCGTTGCTCCACAAGATCGAATAGTTAGTGCCTTAGAAGTCAACGCCAGAAGCATAAAATACAAAATAAATACAACAGTTTTTCCATCGTATAAAACGAATAATTGCAACCAGTATTAAACTTATGGACATTTCTACTTTCCGAGCAACCTAGGCTTCACCCTAGGGCGTTGCTCCAACAGATTGAACAGTTAGGGCCTTAGAAGTCAACGCCCGAACCATAAAATGCAAGAAAAATACAACAGTGTTTCCATCATATAACAGGAATAATTGCAACCAGTATGAAACTTATGGTCATTTCTACTTTCCGAGAAACCTAGGCTTCACCCTAGGGCGTTGCTCCAACAGATTGAATAGTTAGGACCTTAGAAGTCAACGCCCTAACCATAAAATGCAAAAAAAATACAACAGTGTTTCCATCATATAACAGGAATAATTGCAACCAGTTTGAAAGTGATGGCCAATTCTACGTTCCGGGCAACCTAGGCTTCGCTCTAGGGCGTTGCTCCACCAGACCGAATAGTTACGGCCTAAGAAGTCAACGCCAGAAGCATAAAATACGATATAAATACAACAGCTTTTCCATCGTATAAAACGGATAATTGCAACCAGTATGAAACTTATGGTCATATCTACTTTCCGAGCAAGCTAGGCTTCACCCTAGGGCGTTGCTCCAACAGATTGAATAGTTAGGGCCTTAGAAGTCAACGCACGAAGCATAAAATGCAATAAGAATACAACAGTGTATCCATCATATAACAGGAATAATTGCAACCAGTTTGAAAGTGATGGCCAATTCTACGTTCCGGGCAACCTAGGCTTCACTCTAGGGCGTTGCTCCACCAGATCGAATAGTTAGTGCCTTAGAAGTCAACGCCAGAAGCATAAAATACGATATAAATACAACAGCTTTTCCATCGTATAAAACGAATAATTGCAACCAGTATGAAACTTATGGTCATATCTACTTTCCGAGCAAGCTAGGCTTCACCCTAGGGCGTTGCTCCAACAGATTGAATAGTTAGGGCCTTAGAAGTCAACGCCCGAACCATAAAATGGAAAAAAAATACCACAGTGTTTCCATCATATAACAGGAATAATTGCAACCAGTTTGAAAGTGATGGCCAATTCTACGTTCCGGGCAACCTAGGCTTCACTCTATTGCGTTGCTCCACCAGATCGAATAGTTAGTGCCTTAGAAGTCAACGCCAGAAGCATAAAATACAGTATAAATACAACAGCTTTTCCATCGTATAAAACGAATAATTGCAACCAGTATGAAACTTATGGACATTTCTACTTTCCGAGCAACCTAGGCTTCACCCTAGGGCGTTGCTCCAACAGATTGAATATTTAGGGCCTTAGAAGTCAACGCCCGAACCATAAAATGCAAAAAAAATACCAGTGTTTCCATCATATAACAGGAATAATTGCAACGAGTTTGAAAGTGATGGTCAATTCTACGTTCCGGGCAACCTAGGCTTCACTCTATTGCGTTGCTCCACAAGATCGAATAGTTAGTGCCTTAGAAGTCAACGCCAGAAGCATAAAATACAAAATAAATAAAACAGTTTTTCATCGTATAAAACGAATAATTGCAACCAGTATGAAACTTATGGACATTTCTACATTCCGAGCAACCTAGGCTTCACCCTAGGGCGTTGCTCCAACAGATTGAACAGTTAGGGCCTTAGAAGTCAACGCCCGAACCATAAAATGCAAGAAAAATACAACAGTGTTTCCATCATATAACAGGAATAATTGCAACCAGTTTGAAAATGATGGCCAATTCTACGTTCCGGGCAACCTAGGCTTCACTCTAGGGCGTTGCTCCACCAGATCGAATAGTAAGGGCCTAAGAAGTCAACGCCAGGAGCATAAAATACAATATAAATATAACAGTTTTTCCATCGTATAAAACGAATAATAGCAACCAGTGTGAAAGTTATGGTCATTTCTACGTTCCGGGCAACCTAGGTTTCACTCTAGGGCGTTGCTCCACCAGATCAAACAGTTAGGGCCTTAGATGCCAACGCCCGAAGCATTAAATACAAAATAAATAGAACAGTTTTTCCATAGTATAAAACGAATAATTGCTACCAGTGTAAAAGTTATGGTTATTTCTACGTTCCGGGTAACCTAGGCTTCACGCTAGGCCGTTGTTCCACCAGATTGAATAGTTAGGGCCTTAGAAGTCAATGCCCGAAGCATAAAATGCAATAAAAATACAACAGTTTTTCCATCATATAACAGGAATAATTGCAACCAGTTTGAAAGTGATGGCCAATTCTACGTTCCGGGCAACCTAGGCTTCACTCTATTGCGTTGCTCCACCAGATCGAATAGTTAGTGCCTTAGAAGTCAACGCCAGAAGCATAAAATACAGTATAAATACAACAGCTTTTCCATCGTATAAAACGAATAATTGCAACCAGTATGAAACTTATGGACATTTCTACTTACCGAGCAACCTAGGCTTCACCCTAGGGCGTTGCTCCAACAGATTGAATATTTAGGGCCTTAGAAGTCAACGCCCGAACCATAAAATGCAAAAAAAATACCATTGTTTCCATCATATAACAGGAATAATTGCAACGAGTTTGAAAGTGATGATCAATTCTACGTTCCGGGCAACCTAGGCTTCACTCTATTGCGTTGCTCCACAAGATCGAATAGTTAGTGCCTTAGAAGTCAACGCCAGAAGCATAAAATACAAAATAAATACAACAGTTTTTCCATCGTATAAAACGAATAATTGCAACCAGTATTAAACTTATGGACATTTCTACTTTCCGAGCAACCTAGGCTTCACCCTAGGGCGTTGCTCCAACAGATTGAACAGTTAGGGCCTTAGAAGTCAACGCCCGAACCATAAAATGCAAGAAAAATACAACAGTGTTTCCATCATATAACAGGAATAATTGCAACCAGTTTGAAAATGATGGCCAATTCTACGTTCCGGGCAACCTAGGCTTCACTCTAGGGCGTTGCTCCACCAGTTCGAATAGCTAGTGCCTTAGAAGTCGACGCCAGAAGCATAAAATACAATATAAATACAACAGTTTTTCCATCGTATAAAACGAATAATTGCAACCAGTATGAAACTTATGGTCATTTCTACTTTCCGAGAAACCTAGGCTTCACCCTAGGGCGTTGCTCCAACAGATTGAATAGTTAGGACCTTAGAAGTCAACGCCCTAACCATAAAATGCAAAAAAAATACAACAGTGTTTCCATCATATAACAGGAATAATTGCAACCAGTTTGAAAGTGATGGCCAATTCTACGTTCCGGGCAACCTAGGCTTCGCTCTAGGGCGTTGCTCCACCAGACCGAATAGTTACGGCCTAAGAAGTCAACGCCAGAAGCATAAAATACGATATAAATACAACAGCTTTTCCATCGTATAAAACGAATAATTGCAACCAGTATGAAACTTATGGTCATATCTACTTTCCGAGCAAGCTAGGCTTCACCCTAGGGCGTTGCTCCAACAGATTGAATAGTTAGGGCCTTAGAAGTCAACGCACGAAGCATAAAATGCAATAAGAATACAACAGTGTATCCATCATATAACAGGAATAATTGCAACCAGTTTGAAAGTGATGGCCAATTCTACGTTCCGGGCAACCTAGGCTTCACTCTAGGGCGTTGCTCCACCAGATCGAATAGTTAGTGCCTTAGAAGTCAACGCCAGAAGCATAAAATACCATATAAATACAACAGTTTTTCCATCGTATAAAACGTATATTGCAACCAGTATGAAACTTATGGTCATTTCTACTTTCCGAGCAACCTAGGCTTCACCCTAGGGCGTTGCTCCAACAGATTGAATAGCTAGGGCCTTAGAAGTCAACGCCCGAACCATAAAATGCAAAAAAAATGCAACAGTGTTTCCATCATATAACAGGAATAATTGCAACCAGTTTGAAAGTGAAGGCCAATTCTACGTTCCGGGCAACATAGGCTTCACTCTATGGCGTGGCTCCACCAGATCGAATAGTTAGTGCCTTAGAAGTCAACGCCAGAAGCATAAAATACAATATAAATACAACAGTTCTTCCATCGTATAAACCGAATAATTGCAACCAGTATGAAACTTATGGTCATTTCAACTTTCCGAGCAACCTAGGCTTCACCCTAGGGCGTTGCTCCAACGGATTGAATACTTAGGGCCTTAGAAGTCAACGCCCGAACCATAAAATGCAAAAAAAATACAGCAGTGTTTCCATCATATAAAAGGTATAATTGCAACCAGTTTGAAATTGATGGCCAATTCTACGTTCCGGGCAACCTAGGCATCACTCTATTGCGTTGCTCCACCAGATCGAATAGTTAGTGCCTTAGATGTCAACGCCAGAATCATAAAATACAATATAAATACAACAGTTTTTCCATCGTATAAAACGAATAATTGCAACCAGTATGAAACTTATCTACATTTCTACTTTCCGAGCAACCTAGGCTTCACCCTAGGGCGTTGCTCCAACAGATTGAATAGTTAGGGCCTTAGAGGTCAACGCCCCAACCATAAAACGCAAAAAAAATACAACAGTGTTTCCATCATATAACAGGAATAATTGCAACGAGTTTGAAAGTGAAGGCCAATTCTACGTTCCGGGCAACATAGGCTTCACTCTATTGCGTTGCTCCACCAGATCGAATAGTTAGTGCCTTAGAAGTCAACGCCAGAAGCATAAAATACAATATAAATACATCAGCTTTCAATCGTATAAAACGAATAATTGCAACCAGTATGAAACTTATGGACATTCCTACTTTCGGAGCAAGCTAGGCTTCACCCTAGGGCGTTGCTCCAACAGACTGAATAGTTAGGGCCTTAAAAGTCAACGCCCGAAGCATAAAATGCAATAAGAATACAACAGTGTATCCATCATATAACAGGAATAATTGCAACCAGTTTGAAAGTGATGGCCAATTCTACATTCCGGGCAACCTAGGCTTCACTCTAGGGCGTTGCTCCAACAGATTGAATAGTTAGGGCCTTAGAAGTCAACGCACGAACCATAAAATGCAAAAAAAATACAACAGTGTTTCCATCATATAACAGGAATAATTGCAACCAGTTTGAAAGTGAAGGCCAATTCTACGTTCCGGGCAACCTAGGCTTCACTCTATTGCGTTGCTCCACCAGATCGAATAGTTAGTGCCTTAGAAGTCAACGCCAGAAGCATAAAATACAATATAAATACAACAGCTTTCCATCGTATAAAACGAATAATTGCAACCAGTATGAAACTTATGGACATTTCTACTTTCTGAGCAACCTAGGCTTCACCCTAGGGCGTTGCTCTAACAGATTGAATAGTTAGGGCCTTAGAAGTCAACGCCCGAACCATAAAACGCAAAAAAAATACAACAGTGTTTCCATCATATAACAGGAATAATTGCAACCAGTTTGAAAGTGGTGGCCAATTCTACGTTCCGGGCAACCTAGGCTTCACTCTATGGCGTGGCTCCTCCAGATCGAATAGTTAATGCCTTAGAAGTCAACGCCAGAAGCATAAAATACAATATAAATACAACAGTTTTTCCATCGTATAAAACGAATAATTGCAACCAGTAAGAAGCTTATGGTCATTTCAACTTTCCGAGCAACCTAGGCTTCACCCTAGAGCGTTGCTCCAACGGATTGAATAGTTAGTGCCTTAGAAGTCAACGCCCGAACCATAAAATGCAAAAAAAATACAACAGTGTTTCCATCATATATCAGCAATAATTGCAACCAGTATGAAAGTGATGGCCAATTCTACGTTCCGGGCAACCTAGGTTTCACTCCAGGGCGTTGCTCCACCAGACCGAATAGTTACGGCCTAAGAAGTCAACGCCAGAAGCATAAAATACGATATAAATACAACAGCTTTTTCATCGTATAAAACGAATAATTGCAACCAGTATGAAACTTATGGTCATTTCTACTTTCCGAGCAACCTAGGCTTCACCCTAGGGCGTTGCTCCAACAGATTGAATAGTTAGGACCTTAGAAGTCAACGCCCTAACCATAAAATGCAAAAAAAATACAACAGTGTTTCCATCATATAACAGGAATAATTGCAACCAGTTTGAAAGTGATGGCCAATTCTACGTTCCGGGCAACCTAGGCTTCGCACTAGGGCGTTGCTCCACCTGATCGAATAGATAGTGCCTTAGAAGTCAACGCCAGAAGCATAAAATACGATATAAATACAACAGTTTTTCCATCGTATAAAACGAATAATTGCAAACAGTATGAAACTTATGTTCATTTCTACTTTCCGAACAACCTAGGCTTCACCCTAGGGCGTTGCTCCAACAGATTGAATAGTTAGGGCCTTAGAAGTCAACGCCCGAACCATAAAATTCAAAAAAAATACAACAGTGTTTCCATCATATAACAGGAATAATTGCAACCAGTTTGAAAGTGAAGGCCAATTCTACGTTCCGGGCAACCTAGGCTTCACTCTATTGCGTTGCTCCACCAGATCGAATAGTTAGTGCCTTAGAAGTCAACGCCAGAAGCATAAAATACAATATAAATACAACAGCTTTCCATCGTATAAAACGAATAATTGCAACCAGTATGAAACTTATGGACATTTCTACTTTCTGAGCAACCTAGGCTTCACCCTAGGGCGTTGCTCCAACAGATTGAATAGTTAGGGCCTTAGAAGTCAACGCCCGAACCATAAAACGCAAAAAAAATACAACAGTGTTTCCATCATATAACAGGAATAATTGCAACCAGTTTGAAAGTGAAGGCCAATTCTACGTTCCGGGCAACCTAGGCTTCACTCTATTGCGTTGCTCCACCAGATCGAATAGTTAGTGCCTTAGAAGTCAACGCCAGAAGCATAAAATACAATATAAATACAACAGCTTTCCATCGTATAAAACGAATAATTGCAACCAGTATGAAACTTATGGACATTTCTACTTTCTGAGCAACCTAGGCTTCACCCTAGGGCGTTGCTCCAACAGATTGAATAGTTAGGGCCTTAGAAGTCAACGCCCGAACCATAAAACGCAAAAAAAATACAACAGTGTTTCCATCATATAACAGGAATAATTGCAACCAGTTTGAAAGTGGTGGCCAATTCTACGTTCCGGGCAACCTAGGCTTCACTCTATGGCGTGGCTCCACCAGATCGAATAGTTAGTGCCTTAGAAGTCAACGCCAGAAGCATAAAATACAATATAAATACAACAGTTTTTCCATCGTATAAAACGAGTAATTGCAACCAGTATGAAACTTATGGTCATTTCAACTTTCCGAGCAACCTAGGCTTCACCCTAGAGCGTTGCTCCAACGGATTGAATAGTTAGTGCCTTAGAAGTCAACGCCCGAACCATAAAATGCAAAAAAAATACAACAGTGTTTCCATCATATATCAGGAATAATTGCAACCAGTATGAAAGTGATGGCCAATTCTACGTTCCGGGCAACCTAGGTATCACTCCAGGGCGTTGCTCCACCAGACCGAATAGTGACGGCCTAAGAAGTCAACGCCAGAAGCATAAAATACGATATAAATACAACAGCTTTTTCATCGTATAAAACGAGTAATTGCAACCAGTATGAAACTTATGGTCATTTCAACTTTCCGAGCAACCTAGGCTTCACCCTAGAGCGTTGCTCCAACGGATTGAATAGTTAGTGCCTTAGAAGTCAACGCCCGAACCATAAAATGCAAAAAAAATACAACAGTGTTTCCATCATATATCAGGAATAATTGCAACCAGTATGAAAGTGATGGCCAATTCTACGTTCCGGGCAACCTAGGTTTCACTCCAGGGCGTTGCTCCACCAGACCGAATAGTGACGGCCTAAGAAGTCAACGCCAGAAGCATAAAATACGATATAAATACAACAGCTTTTTCATCGTATAAAACGAATAATTGCAACCAGTATGAAACTTATGGTCATTTCTACTTTCCGAGCAAGCTAGGCTTCACCCTAGGGCGTTGGTCCAACAGATTGAATAGTTAGGGCCTTAGAAGTCTACGCCCGAAGCATAAAATGCAATAAAAATACAACAGTGTTTCCATAATATATCAGGAATAATTGCAACCAGTTTGAAAGTGATGGCCAATTCTACGATCCGGACAACCTAGGTTTCACTCCAGGGCGTTGCTCCACCAGACCGAATATTTACGGCCTAAGAAGTTAACGCCAGAAGCATAAAATACGATATAAATACAACAGCTTTTCCATCCTATAAAACGAATAATTGCAACCAGTATGAAACTTATGGTCATTTCTACTTTCCGAGCAACCTAGGCTTCACCCTAGGGCGTTGCTCCAACAGATTGAATAGTTAGGGCCTTAGAAGTCAACGCCCGAACCATAAAATGCAAAAAAAATACAACAGTGTTTCCATCATATAACAGGAATAATTGCAACCAATTCGAAAGTGAAGGCCAATTCTACGTTCCGTGCAACCTGGGCTTCACTGTATTGCGTTGCTCCACCAGATCGAATAGTTAGTGCCTTAGAAGTCAACGCCAGAAGCATAAAATACAGTATAAATACAACAGCTTTCAATCGTATAAAACGAATAATTGCAACCAGTATGAAACTTATGGACATTCCTACTTTCGGAGCAACCTAGGCTTCACCCTAGGGCGTTGCTCCAACAGATTGAATAGTTAGGGCCTTAGAAGTCAACGCCCGAACCATAAAATGCAAAAAAAATACAACAGTGTATCCATCATATATCAGGAATAATTGCAACCAGTTTGAAAGTGATGGCCAATTCTACGTTCCGGGCAACCTAGGTTTCACTCCAGGGCGTTGCTCCACCAGACCGAATAGTTACGGCCTAAGAAGTCAACACCAGAAGCATAAAATACGATATAAATACAACAGCTTTTCCATCGTATAAAACGAATAATTGCAACCAGTATGAAACTTATGGTCATTTCTACTTTCCGAGCAACCTAGGCTTCACCCTAGGGCGTTGCTCCAACAGATTGAATAGTTAGGACCTTAGAAGTCAACGCCCTAACCATAAAATGCAAAAAAAATACAACAGTGTTTCCATCATATGACAGGAATAATTGCAACCAGTTTGAAAGTGATGGCCCATTCTACGTTCCGGGCAACCTAGGCTTCGCACTAGGGCGTTGCTCCACCTGATCGAATAGATAGTGCCTTAGAAGTCAACGCCAGAAGCATAAAATACGATATAAATACAACAGTTTTTCCATCGTATAAAACGAATAATTGCAAACAGTATGAAACTTATGTTCATTTCTACTTTCCGAGCAACCTAGGCTTCACCCTAGGGCGTTGCTCCAACAGATTGAATAGTTAGGGCCTTAGAAGTCAACGCCCGAACCATGAAATGCAAAAAAAATTCAACAGTGTTTCCATCATATAACAGGAATAATTGCAACCAGTTTGAAAGTGAAGGCCAATTCTACGTTCCGGGCAACCTAGGCTTCACTCTATTGCGTTGCCCCACCAGATCGAATAGTTAGTGCCTTAGAAGTCAACGCCAGAAGCATAAAATACAGTATAAATACAACAGCTTTCCATCGTATAAAACGAATAATTGCAACCAGTATGAAACTTATGGACATTTCTACTTTCTGAGCAACCTAGGCTTCACCCTAGGGCGTTGCTCCAACAGATTGAATAGTTAGGGCCTTAGATGTCAACGCCCGAACCATAAAACGCAAAAAAAATACAACAGTGTTTCCATCATATAACAGGAATAATTGCAACCAGTTTGAAAGTGGTGGCCAATTCTAAGTTCCGGGCAACCTAGGCTTCACTCTATGGCGTGGCTCCACCAGATCGAATAGTTAGTGCCTTAGAAGTCAACGCCAGAAGCATAAAATACAATATAAATACAACAGTTTTTCCATCGTATAAAACGAATAATTGCAACCAGTATGAAACTTATGGTCATTTCAACTTTCCGAGCAACCTAGGCATCACCCTAGGGCGTTGCTCCAACGGATTGAATAGTTAGGGCCTTAGAAGTCAACGCCCGAACCATAAAATGCAAAAAAAATACAGCAGTGTTTCCATCATATAACAGGTATAATTGCAACCAGTTTGAAATTGATGGCCAATTCTACGTTCCGGGCAACCTAGGCATCACTCTATTGCGTTGCTGCACCAGATGGAATAGTTAGTGCCTTAGATGTCAACGCCAGAAGCATAAAATACAATATAAATACAACAGTTTTTCCATCGTATAAAACGAATAATTGCAACCTGTATGAAACTTATGGTCATTTCTACTTTCCGAGCAACCTAGGCTTCACCCTATGGCGTTGCTCCAACAGATTGAATAGTTAGGACCTTAGAAGTCAACGCCCTAACCATAAAATGCAGAAAAATACAACAGTGTTTCCATCATATAACAGGAATAATTGCAACCAGTTTGAAAGTGATGGCCAATTCTACGTTCCGGGCAACCTAGGCTTCGCACTAGGGCGTTGCTCCACCAGATCGAATAGATAGTGCCTTAGAAGTCAACGCCAGAAGCATAAAATACGATATGAATACAACAGTTTTTCCATCGTATAAAACGAATAATTGCAAACAGTATGAAACCTATGTTCATTTCTACTTTCCGAGCAACCTAGGCTTCACCCTAGGGCGTTGCTCCAACAGATTGAATAGTTAGGGCCTTAGAAGTCAACGCCCGAACCATAAAATGCAAAAAAAATACAACAGTGTTTCCATCATATAACGGGAATAATTGCAACCAGTTTGAAAGTGAAGGCCAATTCTACGTTCCGGGCGACCTAGGCTTCACTCTATTGCGTTGCTCCACCAGATCGAATAGTTAGTGCCTTAGAAGTCAACGCCAGAAGCATAAAATACAATATAAATACAACAGCTTTCCATCGTATAAAACGAATAATTGCAACCAGTATGAAACTTATGGACATTTCTACTTTCTGAGCAACCTAGGCTTCACCCTAGGGCGTTGCTCCAACAGATTGAATAGTTAGGGCCTTAGAAGTCAACGCCCGAACCATAAAACGCAAAAAAAATACAACAGTGTTTCCATCATATAACAGGAATAATTGCAACCAGTTTGAAAGTGGTGGCCAATTCTAAGTTCCGGGCAACCTAGGCTTCACTCTATGGCGTGGCTCCACCAGATCGAATAGTTAGTGCCTTAGAAGTCAACGCCAGAAGCATAAAATACAATATAAATACAACAGTTTTTCCATCGTATAAAACGAATAATTGCAACCAGTATGAAACTTATGGTCATTTCAACTTTCCGAGCAACCTAGGCTTCTCCCTAGAGCGTTGCTCCAACGGATTGAATAGTTAGTGCCTTAGAAGTCAACGCCCGAACCATAAAATGCAAAAAAAATACAACAGTGTTTCCATCATATATCAGGAATAATTGCAACCAGTATGAAAGTGATGGCCAATTCTACGTTCCGGGCAACCTAGGTTTCACTCCAGGGCGTTGCTCCACCAGACCGAATAGTTACGGCCTAAGAAGTCAACGCCAGAAGCATAAAATACGATATAAATACAACAGCTTTTTCATCGTATAAAACGAATAATTGCAACCAGTATGAAACTTATGGTCATTTCTACTTTCCGAGCAAGCTGGGCTTCACCCTAGGGCGTTGGTCCAACAGATTGAATAGTTAGGGCCTTAGAAGTCTACGCCCGAAGCATAAAATGCAATAAAAATACAACAGTGTTTCCATAATATATCAGGAATAATTGCAACCAGTTTGAAAGTGATGGCCAATTCTACGTTCCGGACAACCTAGGTTTCACTCCAGGGCGTTGCTCCACCAGACCGAATATTTACGGCCTAAGAAGTTAACGCCAGAAGCATAAAATACGATATAAATACAACAGCTTTTCCATCCTATAAAACGAATAATTGCAACCAGTATGAAACTTATGGTCATTTCTACTTTCCGAGCAACCTAGGCTTCACCCTAGGACGTTGCTCCAACAGATTGAATAGTTAGGGCCTTAGAAGTAAACGCTCGAACCATAAAATGCAAAAAAAATACAACAGTGTTTCCATCATATAACAGGAATAATTGCAACCAATTTGAAAGTGAAGGCCAATTCTACGTTCCGTGCAACCTGGGCTTCACTGTATTGCGTTGCTCCACCAGATCGAATACTTAGTGCCTTAGAAGTCAACGCCAAAAGCATAAAATACCATATAAATACAACAGTTTTTCCATCGTATAAAACGTATATTGCAACCAGTATGAAACTTATGGTCATTTCTACTTTCCGAGCAACCTAGGCTTCACCCTAGGGCGTTGCTCCAACAGATTGAATAGCTAGGGCCTTAGAAGTCAACGCCCGAACCATAAAATGCAAAAAAAATGCAACAGTGTTTCCATCATATAACAGGAATAATTGCAACGAGTTTGAAAGTGAAGGCCAATTCTACGTTCCGGGCAACATAGGCTTCACTCTATTGCGTTGCTCCACCAGATCGAATAGTTAGTGCCTTAGAAGTCAACGCCAGAAGCATAAAATACAATATAAATACAACAGCTTTCAATCGTATAAAACGAATAATTGCAACCAGTATGAAACTTATGGACATTCCTACTTTCGGAGCAACCTAGGCTTCACCCTAGGGCGTTGCCCCAACAGATTGAATAGTTAGGGCCTTAGAAGTCAACGCCCGAACCATAAAACGCAAAAAAAAAACAACAGTGTCTCCATCATATAACAGGAATAATTGCAACCAGTTTGAAAGTGATGGCCTATTCTACGTTCCGGGCAACCTAGGCTTCACTCTATGTCGTGGCTCCACCAGATCGAATAGTTAGTGCCTTAGAAGTCAACGCCAGAAGCATAAAATACAATATAAATACAACAGTTCTTCCATCGTATAAAACGAATAATTGCAACCAGTATGAAACTTATGGTCATTTCTACTTTCCGAGCAACCTAGGCTTCACCCTAGGGCGTTGCTCCAACAGATTGAATAGTTAGGGCCTTAGAAGTCAACGCCCGAACCATAAAATGCAAAAAAAATACAACAGTGTTTCCATCATATAACAGGAATAATTGCAACCAATTTGAAAGTGAAGGCCAATTCTACGTTCCGTGCAACCTGGGCTCCACTGTATTGCGTTGCTCCACCAGATCGAATAGTTAGTGCCTTAGAAGTCAACGCCAAAAGCATAAAATACCATATAAATACAACAGTTTTTCCATCGTATAAAACGTATATTGCAACCAGTATGAAACTTATGGTCATTTCTACTTTCCGAGCAACCTAGGCTTCACCCTAGGGCGTTGCTCCAACAGATTGAATAGCTAGGGCCTTAGAAGTCAACGCCCGAACAATAAAATGCAAAAAAAATGCAACAGTGTTTCCATCATATAACAGGAATAATTGCAACGAGTTTGAAAGTGAAGGCCAATTCTACGTTCCGGGCAACATAGGCTTCACTCTATTGCGTTGCTCCACCAGATCGAATAGTTAGTGCCTTAGAGGTCAACGCCAGAAGCATAAAATACAGTATAAATACAACAGCTTTCAATCGTATAAAACGAATAATTGCAACCAGTATGAAACTTATGGACATTCCTACTTTCGGAGCAACCTAGGCTTCACCCTAGGTCGTTGCCCCAACAGATTGAATAGTTAGGGCCTTAGAAGTCAACGCCCGAACCATAAAACGCAAAAAAAAAACTACAGTGTCTCCATCATATAACAGGAATAATTGCAACCAGTTTGAAAGTGATGGCCTATTCTACGTTCCGGGCAACCTAGGCTTCACTCTATGTCGTGGCTCCACCAGATCGAATAGTTAGTGCCTTAGAAGTCAACGCCAGAAGCATAAAATACAATATAAATACAACAGTTCTTCCATCGTATAAACCGAATAATTGCAACCAGTATGAAACTTATGGTCATTTCAACTTTCCGAGCAACCTAGGCTTCACCCTAGGGCGTTGCTCCAACGGATTGAATAGTTAGGGCCTTAGAAGTCAACGCCCGAACCATAAAATGCAAAAAAAATACAGCAGTGTTTCCATCATATAACAGGTATAATTGCAACGAGTTTGAAATTGATGGCCAATTCTACGTTCCGGGCAACCTAGGCATCACTCTATTGCGTTGCTGCACCAGATCGAATAGTTAGTGCCTTAGATGTCAACGCCAGAAGCATAAAATACAATATAAATACAACAGTTTTTCCATCGTATAAAACGAATAATTGCAACCAGTATGAAACTTATGGTCATTTCTACTTTCCGAGCAACCTAGGCTTCACCCTATGGCGTTGCTCCAACAGATTGAATAGTTAGGACCTTAGAAGTCAACGCCCTAACCATAAAATGCAGAAAAATACAACAGTGTTTCCATCATATAACAGGAATAATTGCAACCAGTTTGAAAGTGATGGCCAATTCTACGTTCCGGGCAACCTAGGCTTCGCACTAGGGCGTTGCTCCACCAGATCGAATAGTTAGTGCCTTAGAAGTCAACGCCAGAAGCATAAAATACAGTATAAATACAACAGCTTTCCATCGTATAAAACGAATAATTGCAACCAGTATGAAACTTATGGACATTTCTACTTTCTGAGCAACCTAGGCTTCACCCTAGGGCGTTGCTCCAACAGATTGAATAGTTAGGGCCTTAGATGTCAACGCCCGAACCATAAAACGCAAAAAAAATACAACAGTGTTTCCATCATATAACAGGAGTAATTGCAACCAGTTTGAAAGTGGTGGCCAATTCTAAGTTCCGGGCAACCTAGGCTTCACTCTATGGCGTGGCTCCACCAGATCGAATAGTTAGTGCCTTAGAAGTCAACGCCAGAAGCATAAAATACAATATAAATACAACAGTTTTTCCATCGTATAAAACGAATAATTGCAACCAGTATGAAACTTATGGTCATTTCAACTTTCCGAGCAACCTAGGCTTCACCCTAGGGCGTTGCTCCAACGGATTGAATAGTTAGGGCCTTAGAAGTCAACGCCCGAACCATGAAATGCAAAAAAAATACAGCAGTGTTTCCATCATATAACAGGTATAATTGCAACCAGTTTGAAATTGATGGCCAGTTCTACGTTCCGGGCAACCTAGGCATCACTCTATTGCGTTGCTGCACCAGATGGAATAGTTAGTGCCTTAGATGTCAACGCCAGAAGCATAAAATACAATATAAATACACAGTTTTTCCATCGTATAAAACGAATAATTGCAACCAGTATGAAACTTATGGTCATTTCTACTTTCCGAGCAACCTAGGCTTCACCCTATGGCGTTGCTCCAACAGATTGAATAGTTAGGACCTTAGAAGTCAACGCCCTAACCATAAAATGAAGAAAAATACAACAGTGTTTCCATCATATAACAGGAATAATTGCAACCAGTTTGAAAGTGATGGCCAATTCTACGTTCCGGGCAACCTAGGCTTCGCACTAGGGCGTTGCTCCACCAGATCGAATAGATAGTGCCTTAGAAGTCAACGCCAGAAGCATAAAATACGATATAAATACAACAGTTTTTCCATCGTATAAAACGAATAATTGCAAACAGTATGAAACTTATGTTCATTTCTACTTTCCGAGCAACCTAGGCTTCACCCTAGGGCGTTGCTCCAACAGATTGAATAGTTAGGGCCTTAGAAGTCAACGCCCGAACCATAAAATGCAAAAAAAATACAACAGTGTATCCATCATATATCAGGAATAATTGCAACCAGTTTGAAAGTGATGGCCAATTCTACGTTCCGGGCAACCTAGGTTTCACTCCAGGGCGTTGCTCCACCAGACCGAATAGTTACGGCCTAAGAAGTCAACACCAGAAGCATAAAATACGATATAAATACAACAGCTTTTCCATCGTATAAAACGAATAATTGCAACCAGTATGAAACTTATGGTCATTTCTACTTTCCGAGCAACCTAGGCTTCACCCTAGGGCGTTGCTCCAACAGATTGAATAGTTAGGACCTTAGAAGTCAACGCCCTAACCATAAAATGCAAAAAAAATACAACAGTGTTTCCATCATATGACAGGAATAATTGCAACCAGTTTGAAAGTGATGGCCCATTCTACGTTCCGGGCAACCTAGGCTTCGCACTAGGGCGTTGCTCCACCTGATCGAATAGATAGTGCCTTAGAAGTCAACGCCAGAAGCATAAAATACGATATAAATACAACAGTTTTTCCATCGTATAAAACGAATAATTGCAAACAGTATGAAACTTATGTTCATTTCTACTTTCCGAGCAACCTAGGCTTCACCCTAGGACGTTGCTCCAACAGATTGAATAGTTAGGGCCTCAGAAGTCAACGCCCGAACCATGAAATGCAAAAAAAATACAACAGTGTTTCCATCATATAACAGGAATAATTGCAACCAGTTTGAAAGTGAAGGCCAATTCTACGTTCCGGGCAACCTAGGCTTCACTCTATTGCGTTGCTCCACCAGATCGAATAGTTAGTGCCTTAGAAGTCAACGCCAGAAGCATAAAATACAGTATAAATACAACAGCTTTCCATCGTATAAAACGAATAATTGCAACCAGTATGAAACTTATGGACATTTCTACTTGCTGAGCAACCTAGGCTTCACCCTAGGGCGTTGCTCCAACAGATTGAATAGTTAGGGCCTTAGATGTCAACGCCCGAACCATAAAACGCAAAAAAAATACAACAGTGTTTCCATCATATAACAGGAATAATTGCAACCAGTTTGAAAGTGGTGGCCAATTCTAAGTTCCGGGCAACCTAGGCTTCACTCTATGGCGTGGCTCCACCAGATCGAATAGTTAGTGCCTTAGAAGTCAACGCCAGAAGCATAAAATACAATATAAATACAACAGTTTTTCCATCGTATAAAACGAATAATTGCAACCAGTATGAAACTTATGGTCATTTCAACTTTCCGAGCAACCTAGGCTTCACCCTAGGGCGTTGCTCCAACGGATTGAATAGTTAGGGCCTTAGAAGTCAACGCCCGAACCATAAAATGCAAAAAAAATACAGCAGTGTTTCCATCATATAACAGGTATAATTGCAACCAGTTTGAAATTGATGGCCAATTCTACGTTCCGGGCAACCTAGGCATCACTCTATTGCGTTGCTGCACCAGATGGAATAGTTAGTGCCTTAGATGTCAACGCCAGAAGCATAAAATACAATATAAATACAACAGTTTTTCCATCTTATAAAACGAATAATTGCAACCAGTATGAAACTTATGGTCATTTCTACTTTCCGAGCAACCTAGGCTTCACACTATGGCGTTGCTCCAACAGATTGAATAGTTAGGACCTTAGAAGTCAACGCCCTAACCATAAAATGCAGAAAAATACAACAGTGTTTCCATCATATAACAGGAATAATTGCAACCAGTTTGAAAGTGATGGCCAATTCTACGTTCCGGGCAACCTAGGTTTCACTCCAGGGCGTTGCTCCACCAGACCGAATAGTTACGGCCTAAGAAGTCAACACCAGAAGCATAAAATACGATATAAGTACAACAGCTTTTCCATCGTATAAAACGAATAATTGCAACCAGTATGAAACTTATGGTCATTTCTACTTTCCGAGCAACCTAGGCTTCACCCTAGGGCGTTGCTCCAACAGATTGAATAGTTAGGACCTTAGAAGTCAACGCCCTAACCATAAAATGCAAAAAAAATACAACAGTGTTTCCATCATATGACAGGAATAATTGCAACCAGTTTGAAAGTGATGGCCCATTCTACGTTCCGGGCAACCTAGGCTTCGCACTAGGGCGTTGCTCCATCTGATCAATAGATAGTGCCTTAGAAGTCAACGCCAGAAGCATAAAATACGATATAAATACAACAGTTTTTCCATCGTATAAAACGAATAATTGCAAACAGTATGAAACTTATGTTCATTTCTACTTTCCGAGCAACCTAGGCTTCACCCTAGGGCGTTGCTCCAACAGATTGAATAGTTAGGGCCTTAGAAGTCAACGCCCGAACCATAAAATGCAAAAAAAATACAACAGTGTTTCCATCATATAACAGGAATAATTGCAACCAGTTTGAAAGTGAAGGCCAATTCTACGTTCCGGGCGACCTAGGCTTCACTCTATTGCGTTGCTCCACCAGATCGAATAGTTAGTGCCTTAGAAGTCAACGCCAGAAGCATAAAATACAATATAAATACAACAGCTTTCCATCGTATAAAACGAATAATTGCAACCAGTATGAAACTTATGGACATTTCTACTTTCTGAGCAACCTAGGCTTCACCCTAGGGCGTTGCTCCAACAGATTGAATAGTTAGGGCCTTAGAAGTCAACGCCCGAACCATAAAACGCAAAAAAAATACAACAGTGTTTCCATCATATAACAGGAATAATTGCAACCAGTTTGAAAGTGGTGGCCAATTCTAAGTTCCCGGCAACCTAGGCTTCACTCTATGGCGTGGCTCCACCAGATCGAATAGTTAGTGCCTTAGAAGTCAACGCCAGAAGCATAAAATACAATATAAATACAACAGTTTTTCCATCGTATAAAACGAATAATTGCAACCAGTATGAAACTTATGGTCATTTCAACTTTCCGAGCAACCTAGGCTTCACCCTAGAGCGTTGCTCCAACGGATTGAATAGTTAGTGCCTTAGAAGTCAACGCCCGAACCATAAAATGCAAAAAAAATACAACAGTGTTTCCATCATATATCAGGAATAATTGCAACCAGTATGAAAGTGATGGCCAATTCTACGTTCCGGGCAACCTAGGTTTCACTCCAGGGCGTTGCTCCACCAGACCGAATAGTTACGGCCTAAGAAGTCAACGCCAGAAGCATAAAATACGATATAAATACAACAGCTTTTTCATCGTATAAAACGAATAATTGCAACCAGTATGAAACTTATGGTCATTTCTACTTTCCGAGCAAGCTGGGCTTCACCCTAGGGCGTTGGTCCAACAGATTGAATAGTTAGGGCCTTAGAAGTCAACGCCCGAACCATAAAATGCAAAAAAAATACAACAGTGTATCCATCATATATCAGGAATAATTGCAACCAGTTTGAAAGTGATGGCCAATTCTACGTTCCGGGCAACCTAGGTTTCACTCCAGGGCGTTGCTCCACCAGACCGAATAGTTACGGCCTAAGAAGTCAACACCAGAAGCATAAAATACGATATAAATACAACAGCTTTTCCATCGTATAAAACGAATAATTGCAACCAGTATGAAACTTATGGTCATTTCTACTTTCCGAGCAACCTAGGCTTCACCCTAGGGCGTTGCTCCAACAGATTGAATAGTTAGGACCTTAGAAGTCAACGCCCTAACCATAAAATGCAAAAAAAATACAACAGTGTTTCCATCATATGACAGGAATAATTGCAACCAGTTTGAAAGTGATGGCCCATTCTACGTTCCGGGCAACCTAGGCTTCGCACTAGGGCGTTGCTCCACCTGATCGAATAGATAGTGCCTTAGAAGTCAACGCCAGAAGCATAAAATACGATATAAATACAACAGTTTTTCCATCGTATAAAACGAATAATTGCAAACAGTATGAAACTTATGTTCATTTCTACTTTCCGAGCAACCTAGGCTTCACCCTAGGACGTTGCTCCAACAGATTGAATAGTTAGGGCCTTAGAAGTCAACGCCCGAACCATGAAATGCAAAAAAAATACAACAGTGTTTCCATCATATAACAGGAATAATTGCAACCAGTTTGAAAGTGAAGGCCAATTCTACGTTCCGGGCAACCTAGGCTTCACTCTATTGCGTTGCTCCACCAGATCGAATAGTTAGTGCCTTAGAAGTCAACGCCAGAAGCATAAAATACAGTATAAATACAACAGCTTTCCATCGTATAAAACGAATAATTGCAACCAGTATGAAACTTATGGACATTTCTACTTGCTGAGCAACCTAGGCTTCACCCTAGGGCGTTGCTCCAACAGATTGAATAGTTAGGGCCTTAGATGTCAACGCCCGAACCATAAAACGCAAAAAAAATACAACAGTGTTTCCATCATATAACAGGAATAATTGCAACCAGTTTGAAAGTGGTGGCCAATTCTAAGTTCCGGGCAACCTAGGCTTCACTCTATGGCGTGGCTCCACCAGATCGAATAGTTAGTGCCTTAGAAGTCAACGCCAGAAGCATAAAATACAATATAAATACAACAGTTTTTCCATCGTATAAAACGAATAATTGCAACCAGTATGAAACTTATGGTCATTTCAACTTTCCGAGCAACCTAGGCTTCACCCTAGGGCGTTGCTCCAACGGATTGAATAGTTAGGGCCTTAGAAGTCAACGCCCGAACCATAAAATGCAAAAAAAATACAGCAGTGTTTCCATCATATAACAGGTATAATTGCAACCAGTTTGAAATTGATGGCCAATTCTACGTTCCGGGCAACCTAGGCATCACTCTATTGCGTTGCTGCACCAGATGGAATAGTTAGTGCCTTAGATGTCAACGCCAGAAGCATAAAATACAATATAAATACAACAGTTTTTCCATCTTATAAAACGAATAATTGCAACCAGTATGAAACTTATGGTCATTTCTACTTTCCGAGCAACCTAGGCTTCACACTATGGCGTTGCTCCAACAGATTGAATAGTTAGGACCTTAGAAGTCAACGCCCTAACCATAAAATGCAGAAAAATACAACAGTGTTTCCATCATATAACAGGAATAATTGCAACCAGTTTGAAAGTGATGGCCAATTCTACGTTCCGGGCAACCTAGGTTTCACTCCAGGGCGTTGCTCCACCAGACCGAATAGTTACGGCCTAAGAAGTCAACACCAGAAGCATAAAATACGATATAAGTACAACAGCTTTTCCATCGTATAAAACGAATAATTGCAACCAGTATGAAACTTATGGTCATTTCTACTTTCCGAGCAACCTAGGCTTCACCCTAGGGCGTTGCTCCAACAGATTGAATAGTTAGGACCTTAGAAGTCAACGCCCTAACCATAAAATGCAAAAAAAATACAACAGTGTTTCCATCATATGACAGGAATAATTGCAACCAGTTTGAAAGTGATGGCCCATTCTACGTTCCGGGCAACCTAGGCTTCGCACTAGGGCGTTGCTCCATCTGATCAATAGATAGTGCCTTAGAAGTCAACGCCAGAAGCATAAAATACGATATAAATACAACAGTTTTTCCATCGTATAAAACGAATAATTGCAAACAGTATGAAACTTATGTTCATTTCTACTTTCCGAGCAACCTAGGCTTCACCCTAGGGCGTTGCTCCAACAGATTGAATAGTTAGGGCCTTAGAAGTCAACGCCCGAACCATAAAATGCAAAAAAAATACAACAGTGTTTCCATCATATAACAGGAATAATTGCAACCAGTTTGAAAGTGAAGGCCAATTCTACGTTCCGGGCGACCTAGGCTTCACTCTATTGCGTTGCTCCACCAGATCGAATTGTTAGTGCCTTAGAAGTCAACGCCAGAAGCATAAAATACAATATAAATACAACAGCTTTCCATCGTATAAAACGAATAATTGCAACCAGTATGAAACTTATGGACATTTCTACTTTCTGAGCAACCTAGGCTTCACCCTAGGGCGTTGCTCCAACAGATTGAATAGTTAGGGCCTTAGAAGTCAACGCCCGAACCATAAAACGCAAAAAAAATACAACAGTGTTTCCATCATATAACAGGAATAATTGCAACCAGTTTGAAAGTGGTGGCCAATTCTAAGTTCCGGGCAACCTAGGCTTCACTCTATGGCGTGGCTCCACCAGATCGAATAGTTAGTGCCTTAGAAGTCAACGCCAGAAGCATAAAATACAATATAAATACAACAGTTTTTCCATCGTATAAAACGAATAATTGCAACCAGTATGAAACTTATGGTCATTTCAACTTTCCGAGCAACCTAGGCTTCACCCTAGAGCGTTGCTCCAACGGATTGAATAGTTAGTGCCTTAGAAGTCAACGCCCGAACCATAAAATGCAAAAAAAATACAACAGTGTTTCCATCATATATCAGGAATAATTGCAACCAGTATGAAAGTGATGGCCAATTCTACGTTCCGGGCAACCTAGGTTTCACTCCAGGGCGTTGCTCCACCAGACCGAATAGTTACGGCCTAAGAAGTCAACGCCAGAAGCATAAAATACGATATAAATACAACAGCTTTTTCATCGTATAAAACGAATAATTGCAACCAGTATGAAACTTATGGTCATTTCTACTTTCCGAGCAAGCTGGGCTTCACCCTAGGGCGTTGGTCCAACAGAGTGAATAGTTAGGGCCTTAGAAGTCTACGCCCGAAGCATAAAATGCAATAAAAATACAACAGTGTTTCCATAATATATCAGGAATAATTGCAACCAGTTTGAAAGTGATGGCCAATTCTACGTTCCGGACAACCTAGGTTTCACTCCAGGGCGTTGCTCCACCAGACCGAATATTTACGGCCTAAGAAGTTAATGCCAGAAGCATAAAATACGATATAAATACAACAGCTTTTCCATCCTATAAAACGAATAATTGCAACCAGTATGAAACTTATGGTCATTTCTACTTTCCGAGCAACCTAGGCTTCACCCTAGGGCGTTGCTCCAACAGATTGAATGGTTAGGGCCTTAGAAGTCAACGCCCGAACCATAAAATGCAAAAAAAATACAACAGTGTTTCCATCATATAACAGGAATAATTGCAACCAATTTGAAAGTGAAGGCCAATTCTACGTTCCGTGCAACCTGGGCTTCACTGTATTGCGTTGCTCCACCAGATCGAATAGTTAGTGCCTTAGAAGTCAACGCCAAAAGCATAAAATACCATATAAATACAACAGTTTTTCCATCGTATAAAACGTATATTGCAACCAGTATGAAACTTATGGTCATTTCTACTTTCCGAGCAACCTAGGCTTCACCCTAGGGCGTTGCTCCAACAGATTGAATAGCTAGGGCCTTAGAAGTCAACGCCCGAACCATAAAATGCAAAAAAAATGCAACAGTGTTTCCATCATATAACAGGAATAATTGCAACCAGTTTGAAAGTGATGGCCAATTCTACGTTCCGGGCAACCTAGGTTTCACTCCAGGGCCTTGCTCCACCAGACCGAATAGTTACGGCCTAAGAAGTCAACACCAGAAGCATAAAATACGATATAAATACAACAGCTTTTCCATCGTATAAAACGAATAATTGCAACCAGTATGAAACTTATGGTCATTTCTACTTTCCGAGCAACCTAGGCTTCACCCTAGGGCGTTGCTCCAACAGATTGAATAGTTAGGACCTTAGAAGTCAACGCCCTAACCATAAAATGCAAAAAAAATACAACAGTGTTTCCATCATATGACAGGAATAATTGCAACCAGTTTGAAAGTGATGGCCCATTCTACGTTCCGGGCAACCTAGGCTTCGCACTAGGGCGTTGCTCCATCTGATCGAATAGATAGTGCCTTAGAAGTCAACGCCAGAAGCATAAAATACGATATAAATACAACAGTTTTTCCATCGTATAAAACGAATAATTGCAAACAGTATGAAACTTATGTTCATTTCTACTTTCCGAGCAACCTAGGCTTCACCCTAGGGCGTTGCTCCAACAGATTGAATAGTTAGGGCCTTAGAAGTCAACGCCCGAACCATAAAATGCAAAAAAAATACAACAGTGTTTCCATCATATAACAGGAATAATTGCAACCAGTTTGAAAGTGAAGGCCAATTCTACGTTCCGGGCGACCTAGGCTTCACTCTATTGCGTTGCTCCACCAGATCGAATAGTTAGTGCCTTAGAAGTCAACGCCAGAAGCATAAAATACAATATAAATACAACAGCTTTCCATCGTATAAAACGAATAATTGCAACCAGTATGAAACTTATGGACATTTCTACTTTCTGAGCAACCTAGGCTTCACCCTAGGGCGTTGCTCCAACAGATTGAATAGTTAGGGCCTTAGAAGTCAACGCCCGAACCATAAAACGCAAAAAAAATACAACAGTGTTTCCATCATATAACAGGAATAATTGCAACCAGTTTGAAAGTGAAGGCCAATTCTACGTTCCGGGCAACATAGGCTTCACTCTATTGCGTTGCTCCACCAGATCGAATAGTTAGTGCCTTAGAGGTCAACGCCAGAAGCATAAAATACAGTATAAATACAACAGCTTTCAATCGTATAAAACGAATAATTGCAACCAGTATGAAACTTATGGACATTCCTACTTTCGGAGCAACCTAGGCCTCACCCTAGGGCGTTGCCCCAACAGATTGAATAGTTAGGGCCTTAGAAGTCAACGCCCGAACCATAAAACGCAAAAAAAAAACTACAGTGTCTCCATCATATAACAGGAATAATTGCAACCAGTTTGAAAGTGATGGCCTATTCTACGTTCCGGGCAACCTAGGCATCACTCTATTGCGTTGCTGCACCAGATCGAATAGTTAGTGCCTTAGATGTCAACGCCAGAAGCATAAAATACAATATAAATACTACAGTTTTTCCATCGTATAAAACGAATAATTGCAACCAGTATGAAACTTATGGTCATTTCTACTTTCCGAGCAACCTAGGCTTCACCCTATGGCGTTGCTCCAACAGATTGAATAGTTAGGACCTTAGAAGTCAACGCCCTAACCATAAAATGCAGAAAAATACAACAGTGTTTCCATCATATAACAGGAATAATTGCAACCAATTTGAAAGTGAAGGCCAATTCTACGTTCCGTGCAACCTGGGCTTCACTGTATTGCGTTGCTCCACCAGATCGAATAGTTAGTGCCTTAGAAGTCAACGCCAAAAGCATAAAATACCATATAAATACAACAGTTTTTCCATCGTATAAAACGTATATTGCAACCAGTATGAAACTTATGGTCATTTCTACTTTCCGAGCAACCTAGGCTTCACCCTAGGGCGTTGCTCCAACAGATTGAATAGCTAGGGCCTTAGAAGTCAACGCCCGAACCATAAAATGCAAAAAAAATGCAACAGTGTATCCATCATATAACAGGAATAATTGCAACCAGTTTGAAAGTGATGGCCAATTCTACGTTCCGGGCAACCTAGGTTTCACTCCAGGGCCTTGCTCCACCAGACCGAATAGTTACGGCCTAAGAAGTCAACACCAGAAGCATAAAATACGATATAAATACAACAGCTTTTCCATCGTATAAAACGAATAATTGCAACCAGTATGAAACTTATGGTCATTTCTACTTTCCGAGCAACCTAGGCTTCACCCTAGGGCGTTGCTCCAACAGATTGAATAGTTAGGACCTTAGAAGTCAACGCCCTAACCATAAAATGCAAAAAAAATACAACAGTGTTTCCATCATATGACAGGAATAATTGCAACCAGTTTGAAAGTGATGGCCCATTCTACGTTCCGGGCAACCTAGGCTTCGCACTAGGGCGTTGCTCCATCTGATCGAATAGATAGTGCCTTAGAAGTCAACGCCAGAAGCATAAAATACGATATAAATACAACAGTTTTTCCATCGTATAAAACGAATAATTGCAAACAGTATGAAACTTATGTTCATTTCTACTTTCCGAGCAACCTAGGCTTCACCCTAGGGCGTTGCTCCAACAGATTGAATAGTTAGGGCCTTAGAAGTCAACGCCCGAACCATAAAATGCAAAAAAAATACAACAGTGTTTCCATCATATAACAGGAATAATTGCAACCAGTTTGAAAGTGAAGGCCAATTCTACGTTCCGGGCGACCTAGGCTTCACTCTATTGCGTTGCTCCACCAGATCGAATAGTTAGTGCCTTAGAAGTCAACGCCAGAAGCATAAAATACAATATAAATACAACAGCTTTCCATCGTATAAAACGAATAATTGCAACCATATGAAACTTATGGACATTTCTACTTTCTCAGCAACCTAGGCTTCACCCTAGGGCGTTGCTCCAACAGATTGAACAGTTAGGGCCTTAGAAGTCAACGCCCGAACCATAAAACGCAAAAAAAATACAACAGTGTTTCCATCATATAACAGGAATAATTGCAACCAGTTTGAAAGTGAAGGCCAATTCTACGTTCCGGGCAACATAGGCTTCACTCTATTGCGTTGCTCCACCAGATCGAATAGTTAGTGCCTTAGAGGTCAACGCCAGAAGCATAAAATACAGTATAAATACAACAGCTTTCAATCGTATAAAACGAATAATTGCAACCAGTATGAAACTTATGGACATTCCTACTTTCGGAGCAACCTAGGCCTCACCCTAGGGCGTTGCCCCAACAGATTGAATAGTTCGGGCCTTAGAAGTCAACGCCCGAACCATAAAACGCAAAAAAAAAACTACAGTGTCTCCATCATATAACAGGAATAATTGCAACCAGTTTGAAAGTGATGGCCTATTCTACGTTCCGGGCAACCTAGGCTTCACTCTATGTCGTGGCTCCACCAGATCGAATAGTTAGTGCCTTAGAAGTCAACGCCAGAAGCATAAAATACAATATAAATACAACAGTTCTTCCATCGTATAAACCGAGTAATTGCAACCAGTATGAAACTTATGGTCATTACAACTTTCCGAGCAACCTAGGCTTCACCCTAGGGCGTTGCTCCAACGGATTGAATAGTTAGGGCCTTAGAAGTCAACGCCCGAACCATAAAATGCAAAAAAAATACAGCAGTGTTTCCATCATATAACAGGTATAATTGCAACCAGTTTGAAATTGATGGCCAATTCTACGTTCCGGGCAACCTAGGCATCACTCTATTGCGTTGCTGCACCAGATCGAATAGTTAGTGCCTTAGATGTCAACGCCAGAAGCATAAAATACAATATAAATACAACAGTTTTTCCATCGTATAAAACGAATAATTGCAACCAGTATGAAACTTATGGTCATTTCTACTTTCCGAGCAACCTAGGCTTCACCCTATGGCGTTGCTCCAACAGATTGAATAGTTAGGACCTTAGAAGTCAACGCCCTAACCATAAAATGCAGAAAAATACAACAGTGTTTCCATCATATAACAGGAATAATTGCAACCAGTTTGAAAGTGATGGCCAATTCTACGTTCCGGGCAACCTAGGCTTCGCACTAGGGCGTTGCTCCACCAGATCGAATAGATAGTGCCTTAGAAGTCAACGCCAGAAGCATAAAATACGATATAAATACAACAGTTTTTCCATCGTATAAAACGAATAATTGCAAACAGTATGAAACTTATGTTCATTTCTACTTTCCGAGCAACCTAGGCTTCACCCTAGGGCGTTGCTCCAACAGATTGAATAGTTAGGGCCTTAGAAGTCAACGCCCGAACCATAAAATGCAAAAAAAATACAACAGTGTATCCATCATATATCAGGAATAATTGCAACCAGTTTGAAAGTGATGGCCAATTCTACGTTCCGGGCAACCTAGGTTTCACTCCAGGGCGTTGCTCCACCAGACCGAATAGTTACGGCCTAAGAAGTCAACACCAGAAGCATAAAATACGATATAAATACAACAGCTTTTCCATCGTATAAAACGAATAATTGCAACCAGTATGAAACTTATGGTCATTTCTACTTTCCGAGCAACCTAGGCTTCACCCTAGGGCGTTGCTCCAACAGATTGAATAGTTAGGACCTTAGAAGTCAACGCCCTAACCATAAAATGCAAAAAAAATACAACAGTGTTTCCATCATATGACAAGAATAATTGCAACCAGTTTGAAAGTGATGGCCCATTCTACGTTCCGGGCAACCTAGGCTTCGCACTAGGGCGTTGCTCCACCTGATCGAATAGATAGTGCCTTAGAAGTCAACGCCAGAAGCATAAAATACGATATAAATACAACAGTTTTTCCATCGTATAAAACGAATAATTGCAAACAGTATGAAACTTATGTTCATTTCTACTTTCCGAGCAACCTAGGCTTCACCCTAGGGCGTTGCTCCAACAGATTGAATAGTTAGGGCCTTAGAAGTCAACGCCAGAAGCATAAAATACAATATAAATACAACAGTTTTTCCATCGTATAAAACGAATAATTGCAACCAGTATGAAACTTATGGTCATTTCAACTTTCCGAGCAACCTAGGCTTCACCCTAGGGCGTTGCTCCAACGGATTGAATAGTTAGGGCCTTAGAAGTCAACGCCCGAACCATAAAATGCAAAAAAAATACAGCAGTGTTTCCATCATATAACAGGTATAATTGCAACCAGTTTGAAATTGATGGCCAATTCTACGTTCCGGGCAACCTAGGCATCACTCTATTGCGTTGCTGCACCAGATCGAATAGTTAGTGCCTTAGATGTCAACGCCAGAAGCATAAAATACAATATAAATACAACAGTTTTTCCATCGTATAAAACGAATAATTGCAACCAGTATGAAACTTATGGTCATTTCTACTTTCCGAGCAACCTAGGCTTCACCCTATGGCGTTGCTCCAACAGATTGAATAGTTAGGACCTTAGAAGTCAACGACCTAACCAAAAAATGCAAAAAAAATACAACAGTGTTTCCATCATATAACAGGAATAATTGCAACCAGTTTGAAAGTGATGGCCAATTCTACGTTCCGGGCAACCTAGGCTACGCACTAGGGCGTTGCTCCACCAGATCGAATAGATAGTGCCTTAGAAGTCAACGCCAGAAGCATAAAATACGATATAAATACAACAGTTTTTCCATCGTATAAAACGAATAATTGCAAACAGTATCAAACTTATGTTCATTTCTACTTTCCGAGCAACCTAGGCTTCACCCTAGGGCGTTGCTCCAACAGATTGAATAGTTAGGGCCTTAGAAGTCAACGCCCGAAACATAAAATGCAAAAAAAATACAACAGTGTTTCCATCATATATCAGGAATAATTGCAACCAGTTTGAAAGTGAAGGCCAATTCTACGTTTCGGGCAACCTAGGTTTCACTCCAGTGCGTTCCTCCACCAGACCGAATAGTTACGGCCTAAGAAGTCAACGCCAGAAGCATAAAATACAATATAAATACAACAGTTTTTCCATCGTATAAAACGAATAATTGCAACCAGTATGAAACTTATGGACATTTCTACTTTCCGAGCAACCTAGGCTTCACCCTAGGGCGTTGCTCCAACAGATTGAATAGTTAGGACCTTAGAAGTCAACGCCCTAACCATAAAATGCAAAAAAAATACAACAGTGTTTCCATCATATAACAGGAATAATTGCAGCCAGTTTGAAAGTGATGGCCAATTCTACGTTCCGGGCAACCTAGGCTTCGCTCTAGGGCGTTGCTCCACCAGATCGAATAGTTAGGGCCTTAGAAGTCAACGCCCGAACCATAAGATGCAAAAAAAATACAACAGTGTTTCCATCATATATCAGGAATAATTGCAACCAGTTTGAAAGTGATGGCCAATTCTACGTTCCGGGCAACCTAGGTTTCACTCCAGGGCGTTGCTCCACCAGACCGAATAGTTACGGCCTAAGAAGTCAACGCCAGAAGCATAAAATACGATATAAATACAACAGCTTTTCCATCGTATAAAACGAATATTTGCAACCAGTATGAAACTTATGGTCATTTCTACTTTCCGAGCAAGCTAGGCTTCACCCTAGGGCGTTGGTCCAACAGATTGAATAGTTACGACCTTAGAAGTCAACGCCCTAACCATAAAATGCAAAAAAAATACAACAGTGTTTCCATCATATGACAGGAATAATTGCAACCAGTTTGAAAGTGATGGCCCATTCTACGTTCCGCGCAACCTAGGCTTCGCACTAGGGCGTTGCTCCATCTGATCGAATAGATAGTGCCTTAGAAGTCAACGCCAGAAGCATAAAATACGATATAAATACAACAGTTTTTCCATCGTATAAAACGAATAATTGCAAACAGTATGAAACTTATGTTCATTTCTACTTTCCGAGCAACCTAGGCTTCACCCTAGGGCGTTGCTCCAACAGATTGAATAGTTAGGGCCTTAGAAGTCAACGCCCGAACCATAAAATGCAAAAAAAATACAACAGTGTTTCCATCATATAACAGGAATAATTGCAACCAGTTTGAAAGTGAAGGCCAATTCTACGTTCCGGGCGACCTAGGCTTCACTCTATTGCGTTGCTCCACCAGATCGAATAGTTAGTGCCTTAGAAGTCAACGCCAGAAGCATAAAATACAATATAAATACAACAGCTTTCCATCGTATAAAACGAATAATTGCAACCAGTATGAAACTTATGGACATTTCTACTTTCTGAGCAACCTAGGCTTCACCCTAGGGCGTTGCTCCAACAGATTGAATAGTTAGGGCCTTAGAAGTCAACGCCCGAACCATAAAACGCAAAAAAAATACAACAGTGTTTCCATCATATAACAGGAATAATTGCAACCAGTTTGAAAGTGAAGGCCAATTCTACGTTCCGGGCAACATAGGCTTCACTCTATTGCGTTCCTCCACCAGATCGAATAGTTAGTGCCTTAGAGGTCAACGCCAGAAGCATAAAATACAGTATAAATACAACAGCTTTCAATCGTATAAAACGAATAATTGCAACCAGTATGAAACTTATGGACATTCCTACTTTCGGAGCAACCTAGGCCTCACCCTAGGGCGTTGCCCCAACAGATTGAATAGTTAGGGCCTTAGAAGTCAACGCCCGAACCATAAAACGCAAAAAAAAAACTACAGTGTCTCCATCATATAACAGGAATAATTGCAACCAGTTTGAAAGTGATGGCCTATTCTACGTTCCGGGCAACCTAGGCTTCACTCTATGTCGTGGCTCCACCAGATCGAATAGTTAGTGCCTTAGAAGTCAACGCCAGAAGCATAAAATACGATATAAATACAACAGTTTTTCCATCGTATAAAACGAATAATTGCAAACAGTATGAAACTTATGTTCATTTCTACTTTCCGAGCAACCTAGGCTTCACCCTAGGGCGTTGCTCCAACAGATTGAATAGTTAGGGCCTTAGAAGTCAACGCCCGAACCATAAAATGCAAAAAAAATACAACAGTGTATCCATCATATATCAGGAATAATTGCAACCAGTTTGAAAGTGATGGCCAATTCTACGTTCCGGGCAACCTAGGTTTCACTCCAGGGCGTTGCTCCACCAGACCGAATAGTTACGGCCTAAGAAGTCAACACCAGAAGCATAAAATACGATATAAATACAATAGCTTTTCCATCGTATAAAACGAATAATTGCAACCAGTATGAAACTTATGGTCATTTCTACTTTCCGAGCAACCTAGGCTTCACCCTAGGGCGTTGCTCCAACAGATTGAATAGTTAGGACCTTAGATGTCAACGCCCGAACCATAAAACGCAAAAAAAATACAACAGTGTTTCCATCATATAACAGGAATAATTGCAACCAGTTTGAAAGTGGTGGCCAATTCTAAGTTCCGGGCAACCTAGGCTTCACTCTATGGCGTGGCTCCACCAGATCGAATAGTTAGTGCCTTAGAAGTCAACGCCAGAAGCATAAAATACAATATAAATACAACAGTTTTTCCATCGTATAAAACGAATAATTGCAACCAGTATGAAACTTATGGTCATTTCAACTTTCCGAGCAACCTAGGCTTCACCCTAGGGCGTTGCTCCAACGGATTGAATAGTTAGGGCCTTAGAAGTCAACGCCCGAACCATAAAATGCAAAAAAAATACAGCAGTGTTTCCATCATATAACAGGTATAATTGCAACCAGTTTGAAATTGATGGCCAATTCTACGTTCCGGGCAACCTAGGCATCACTCTATTGCGTTGCTGCACCAGATCGAATAGTTAGTGCCTTAGATGTCAACGCCAGAAGCATAAAATACAATATAAATACAACAGTTTTTCCATCGTATAAAACGAATAATTGCAACCAGTATGAAACTTATGGTCATTTCTACTTTCCGAGCAACCTAGGCTTCACCCTATGGCGTTGCTCCAACAGATTGAATAGTTAGGACCTTAGAAGTCAACGACCTAACCAAAAAATGCAAAAAAAATACAACAGTGTTTCCATCATATAACAGGAATAATTGCAACCAGTTTGAAAGTGATGGCCAATTCTACGTTCCGGGCAACCTAGGCTACGCACTAGGGCGTTGCTCCACCAGATCGAATAGATAGTGCCTTAGAAGTCAACGCCAGAAGCATAAAATACGATATAAATACAACAGTTTTTCCATCGTATAAAACGAATAATTGCAAACAGTATCAAACTTATGTTCATTTCTACTTTCCGAGCAACCTAGGCTTCACCCTAGGGCGTTGCTCCAACAGATTGAATAGTTAGGGCCTTAGAAGTCAACGCCCGAAACATAAAATGCAAAAAAAATACAACAGTGTTTCCATCATATATCAGGAATAATTGCAACCAGTTTGAAAGTGAAGGCCAATTCTACGTTTCGGGCAACCTAGGTTTCACTCCAGTGCGTTGCTCCACCAGACCGAATAGTTACGGCCTAAGAAGTCAACGCCAGAAGCATAAAATACAATATAAATACAACAGTTTTTCCATCGTATAAAACGAATAATTGCAACCAGTATGAAACTTATGGACATTTCTACTTTCCGAGCAACCTAGGCTTCACCCTAGGGCGTTGCTCCAACAGATTGAATAGTTAGGACCTTAGAAGTCAACGCCCTAACCATAAAATGCAAAAAAAATACAACAGTGTTTCCATCATATAACAGGAATAATTGCAGCCAGTTTGAAAGTGATGGCCAATTCTACGTTCCGGGCAACCTAGGCTTCGCTCTAGGGCGTTGCTCCACCAGATCGAATAGTTAGGGCCTTAGAAGTCAACGCCCGAACCATAAGATGCAAAAAAAATACAACAGTGTTTCCATCATATATCAGGAATAATTGCAACCAGTTTGAAAGTGATGGCCAATTCTACGTTCCGGGCAACCTAGGTTTCACTCCAGGGCGTTGCTCCACCAGACCGAATAGTTACGGCCTAAGAAGTCAACGCCAGAAGCATAAAATACGATATAAATACAACAGCTTTTCCATCGTATAAAACGAATATTTGCAACCAGTATGAAACTTATGGTCATTTCTACTTTCCGAGCAAGCTAGGCTTCACCCTAGGGCGTTGGTCCAACAGATTGAATAGTCAGGGGATTAGAAGTCTACGCCCGAAGCATAAAATGCAATAAAAGTACTACAGTGTTTCCATCATATATCAGGAATAATTGCAACCAGTTTGAAAGTGATGGCTAATTCTACGTTCCGGACAACCTACGTTTCACTCCAGGGCGTTGCTCCACCAGACCGAATATTTACGGCCTAAGAAGTCAACGCCAGAAGCATAAAATACGATATAAATACAACAGCTTTTCCATCGTATAAAACGAATAATTGCAACTAGTATGAAACATATGGTCATTTCTACTTTCCGAGCAAGCTAAGCTTCACCCTAGGGCGTTGGTCCAACAGATTGAATAGTCAGGGGATTAGAAGTCTACGCCCGAAGCATAAAATGCAATAAAAGTACTACAGTGTTTCCATCATATATCAGGAATAATTGCAACCAGTTTGAAAGTGATGGCCAATTCTACGTTCCGGGCAACCTAGGTTTCACTCCAGGGCGTTGCTCCACCAGACCGAATAGTTACGGCCTAAGAAGTCAACGCCAGAAGCATAAAATGCGATATAAATACAACAGCTTTTCCATCGTATAAAACGAATAATTGCAACCAGTATGAAACTTATTTTCATTTCTACTTTCCGAGCAAGCTAGGCTTCACCCTAGGGCGTTGGTCCAACAGATTGAATAGTTAGGGCCTTAGAAGTCTACGCCCGAAGCATAAAATGCAATAAAAATACAACAGTGTTTCTATAATATATCAGGAATAATTGCAATCAGTTTGAAAGTGATGGCCAATTCTACGTTCCGGACAACCTAGGTTCACACTCCAGGGCGTTGCTCCACCAGACCGAATATTTACGGCCTAAGAAGTTAACGCCAGAAGCATAAAATACGATATAAATACAACAGCTTTTCCATCGTATAAAACGAATAATTGCAACCAGTATGAAACGTATGGTCATTTCTACTTTCCGAGCAAGATAGGCTTCACCCTAGGGCGTTGGTCCAACAGATTGAATAGTTAGGGCCTTAGAAGTCAACGCCCGAAGCATAAAATGCAATAAAAATACAACAGTGTATCCATCATATAAAAGGAATAATTGCAACCAGTTTGAAAATGATGGCCCATCCTACGTTCCGGGCAACCTAGGCTTCGCTCTATGCCGTGGCTCCACCAGATCGAATAGTTAGTGCCTTAGAAGTCAACGCCAGAAGCATAAAATACAATATAAATACAACAGTTTTTCCATCGTATAAAACGAATAATTGCAAGCAGTATGAAACTTATGGTCATTTCAACTTTCCGAGCGACCTAGGCTTCACCCTAGGGCGTTGCTCCAACGGATTGATTAGTTAGGGCCTTAGAAGTCAACGCCCGAACCATAAAATGCAAAAAAAATACAACAGTGTATCCATCATATAACAGGAATAATTGCAACCAGTTTGAAAGCGATGGCCAATTCTACGTTCCGGGCAACCTAGGCTTCACTCTAGGGCGTTGCTCCACCAGATCGAATAGTTAGTGCCTTAGAAGTCAACGCCAGAAGCATAAAATACAATATAAATACAACAGTTTTTCCATCGTATAAAACGAATAATTGCAACCAGTATGAAACTTATGGACATTTCTACTTTCCGAGCAACCTAGGCTTCACCCTAGGGCGTTGCTCCAACAGATTGAATAGTTAGGGCCTTAGAAGTCAACGCCCGAACCATAAAATGCAAAAAAAAAATACAACAGTGTTTCCACCATATATCATGAATAATTGCAACCAGCATGAAAGTGATGGCCAATTCTACTTTCCAGGCAACCTAGGTATCACTCCAGGCCGTTGCTCCACCAGACCGAATAGTTACGACCTAAGAAGTCAACGCCAGAAGCATAAAATGCGATATAAATACAACAGCTTTTCCATCGTATAAAACGAATAATTGCAACCAGTATGAAACTTATGGTCATTTCTACTTTCCGAGCAAGCTAGGCTTCACCCTAGGTCGTTGGTCCAACAGATTGAATAGTTAGGGCCTTAGAAGTCAACGCCCGAAGCATAAAATGCAATAAAAATACAACAGTGTATCCATCATATAACAGGAATAATTGCAACCAGTTTGAAAGCGATGGCCAATACTACGTTCCGGGCAACCTAGGCTTCACTGTAGGGCGTTGCTCCACCAGATCGAATAGTTAGTACCTTAGAAGTCAACGCCCGAAGCATAAAATGCAATAAAAATACAACAGTGTATCCATCATATAACAGGAATAATTGCAGCCAGTTTGAAAGCGATGGCCAATTCTACGTTCCGGGCAACCTAGGCTTCACTCCAGGGCGTTGCTCCACCTGATCGAATAGTTAGTGCCTTAGAAGTCAACGCCAGAAGCATAAAATACAATATAAATACAACAGTTTTTCCATCGTATAAAACGAATAATTGCAACCAGTATGAAACTTATGGTCATTTCTACTTTCCGAGCAACCTAGGCTTCACCCTAGGGCGTTGCTCCAACAGATTGAATAGTTAGGACCTTAGAAGTCAACGCCCTAACCATAAAATGCAAAAAAAATACAACAGTGTTTCCATCATATAACAGGAATAATTGCAACCAGTTTGAAAGTGATGGCCAATTCTACGTTCCGGGCAACCTAGGCTTCACTCTATGGCGTGGCTCCACCAGATCGAATAGTTGGTGCCTTAGAAGTCAACGCCAGAAGCATAAAATACAATATAAGTACAACAGTTTTTCCATCGTATAAAACGAATAATTGCAACCAGTATGAAACTTATGGTCATTTCTACTTTCCGAGCAACCTAGGCTTCACCCTATGGCGTTGCTCCAACAGATTGAATAGTTAGGACCTTAGAAGTCAACGACCTAACCAAAAAATGCAAAAAAAATACAACAGTGTTTCCATCATATAACAGGAATAATTGCAACCAGTTTGAAAGTGATGGCCAATTCTACGTTCCGGGCAACCTAGGCTACGCACTAGGGCGTTGCTCCACCAGATCGAATAGATAGTGCCTTAGAAGTCAACGCCAGAAGCATAAAATACGATATAAATACAACAGTTTTTCCATCGTATAAAACGAATAATTGCAACCAGTATGAAACTTATGGTCATTTCTATTTTCCGAACAACCTAGGCTTTACCCTAGGGCGTTGCTCCAACAGATTGAATAGTTAGCACCTTAGAAGTCAACGCCCGAACCATAAAATGCAAAAAAAATACAACAGTGTTTCCATCATATAACAGGAATAATTGCAACCAGTTTGAAAGTGGTGGCCAATTCTACGTTCCGGGCAACCTAGACTTCGCTCTAGGGCGTTGCTCCACCAGATCGAATAGATAGTGCCTTAGAAGTCAACGCCAGAAGCATAAAATACGATATAAATACAACAGTTTTTCCATCGTATAAAACGAATAATTGCAACCAGTATGAAACTTATGGTCAATTCTACTTTCCGAGCAACCTAGGCTTCACCCTAGGGCGTTGCTCCAACAGATTGTATAGTTAGGGCCTTAGAAGTCAACGCCAGAACCATAAAATGCAAAAAAAATACAACAGTGTTTCCATCATATATCAGGAATAATTGCAACCAGTTTGAAAGTGATGGCCAATTCTACGTTCCGGGCAACCTAGGTTTCGCTCCATGGTGTTGCTCCAACAGACCGAATAGTTACGGCCTAAGAAGTCAACGCCAGAAGCATAAAATACGATATAAATACAACAGCTTTTCCATCGTATAAAACGAATAATTGCAACCAGTATGAAACTTATGGTCATTTCTACTTTCCGAGCAAGCTAGGCTTCACCGTAGGGCGTTGCTCCAACAGATTGAATAGTTAGGGCCTTAGAAGTCAACGCCCGAAGCATAAAATGCAATAAAAATACAACAGTGTTTCCATCATATATCAGGAATAATTGCAACCAGTATGAAAGTGATGGCCAATTCTACGTTCCGGGCAACCTAGGTTTCACTCCAGGGCGTTGCTCCACCAGACCGAATAGTTACGGCCTAAGAAGTCAACGCCAGAAGCATAAAATGCGATATAAATACAACAGCTTTTCCATCGTATAAAACGAATAATTGCAACCAGTATGAAACTTATTTTCATTTCTACTTTCCGAGCAAGCTAGGCTTCACCCTAGGGCGTTGGTCCAACAGATTGAATAGTTAGGGCCTTAGAAGTCTACGCCCGAAGCATAAAATGCAATAAAAATACAACAGTGTTTCTATAATATAACAGGAATAATTGCAATCAGTTTGAAAGTGATGGCCAATTCTACGTTCCGGACAACCTAGGTTCACACTCCAGGGCGTTGCTCCACCAGACCGAATATTTACGGCCTAAGAAGTTAACGCCAGAAGCATAAAATACGATATAAATACAACAGCTTTTCCATCGTATAAAACGAATAATTGCAACCAGTATGAAACATATGGTCATTTCTACTTTCCGAGCAAGATAGGCTTCACCCTAGGGCGTTGGTCCAACAGATTGAATAGTTAGGGCCTTAGAAGTCAACGCCCGAAGCATAAAATGCAATAAAAATACAACAGTGTATCCATCATATAAAAGGAATAATTGCAACCAGTCTGAAAATGATGGCCCATCCTACGTTCCGGGCAACCTAGGCTTCGCTCTATGCCGTGGCTCCACCAGATCGAATAGTTAGTGCCTTAGAAGTCAACGCCAGAAGCATAAAATACAATATAAATACAACAGTTTTTCCATCGTATAAAACGAATAATTGCAAGCAGTATGAAACTTATGGTCATTTCAACTTTCCGATCGACCTAGGCTTCACCCTAGGGCGTTGCTCCAACGGATTGATTAGTTAGGGCCTTAGAAGTCAACGCCCGAACCATAAAATGCAAAAAAAATACAACAGTGTATCCATCATATAACAGGAATAATTGCAACCAGTTTGAAAGCGATGGCCAATTCTACGTTCCGGGCAACCTAGGCTTCACTCTAGGGCGTTGCTCCACCAGATCGAATAGTTAGTGCCTTAGAAGTCAACGCCAGAAGCATAAAATACAATATAAATACAACAGTTTTTCCATCGTATAAAACGAATAATTGCAACCAGTATGAAACTTATGGACATTTCTACTTTCCGAGCAACCTAGGCTTCACCCTAGGGCGTTGCTCCAACAGATTGAATAGTTAGGGCCTTAGAAGTCAACGCCCGAACCATAAAATGCAAAAAAAAATACAACAGTGTTTCCACCATATATCATGAATAATTGCAACCAGCATGAAAGTGATGGCCAATTCTACGTTCCAGGCAACCTAGGTATCACTCCAGGCCGTTGCTCCACCAGACCGAATAGTTACGACCTAAGAAGTCAACGCCAGAAGCATAAAATGCGATATAAATACAACAGCTTTTCCATCGTATAAAACGAATAATTGCAACCAGTATGAAACTTATGGTCATTTCTACTTTCCGAGCAAGCTAGGCTTCACCCTAGGTCGTTGGTCCAACAGATTGAATAGTTAGGGCCTTAGAAGTCAACGCCCGAAGCATAAAATGCAATAAAAATACAACAGTGTATCCATCATATAACAGGAATAATTGCAACCAGTTTGAAAGCGATGGCCAATACTACGTTCCGGGCAACCTAGGCTTCACTGTAGGGCGTTGCTCCACCAGATCGAATAGTTAGTACCTTAGAAGTCAACGCCCGAAGCATAAAATGCAATAAAAATACAACAGTGTATCCATCATATAACAGGAATAATTGCAGCCAGTTTGAAAGCGATGGCCAATTCTACGTTCCGGGCAACCCAGGCTTCACTCCAGGGCGTTGCTCCACCTGATCGAATAGTTAGTGCCTTAGAAGTCAACGCCAGAAGCATAAAATACAATATAAATACAACAGTTTTTCCATCGTATAAAACGAATAATTGCAACCAGTATGAAACTTATGGTCATTTCTACTTTCCGAGCAACCTAGGCTTCACCCTAGGGCGTTGCTCCAACAGATTGAATAGTTAGGACCTTAGAAGTCAACGCCCTAACCATAAAATGCAAAAAAAATACAACAGTGTTTCCATCATATAACAGGAATAATTGCAACCAGTTTGAAAGTGATGGCCAATTCTACGTTCCGGGCAACCTAGGCTTCACTCTATGGCGTGGCTCCACCAGATCGAATAGTTGGTGCCTTAGAAGTCAACGCCAGAAGCATAAAATACAATATAAGTACAACAGTTTTTCCATCGTATAAAACGAATAATTGCAACCAGTATGAAACTTATGGTCATTTCAACTTTCCGAGCAACCTAGGCTTCACCCTAAATCGTTGCCCCAACGGATTGAATAGTTAGGGCCTTAGAAGTCAACGCCCGAACCATAAAATGCAAAAAAAATACAGCAGTGTTTCCATCATATAACAGGTATAATTGCAACCAGTTTGAAATTGATGGCCAATTCTACGTTCCGGGCAACCTAGGCTTCGCTCTAGGGCGTTGCTCCACCAGATCGAATAGTTAGTGCCTTAGAAGTCAACGCCAGAAGCATAAAATGCAATATAAATACAACAGTTTTTCCATCGTATAAAACGAATAATTGCAACCAGTATGAAACTAATGGTCATTTCTACTTTCCGAGCAAGCTAGGCTTCACCCTAGGGCGTTGGTCCAACAGATTGAATAGTTAGGGCCTTAGAAGTCAACGCCCGAAGCATAAAATGCAATAAAAATACAACAGTGTATCCATCATATAACAGGAATAATTGCAACCAGTTTGAAAGCGATGGCCAATTCTACGTTCCGGGCAACCTAGGCTTCACTCTAGGGCGTTGCTCCACCAGATCGAATAGTTAGTGCCTTAGAAGTCAACGCCAGAAGCATAAAATACAATATAAATACAACAGTTTTTCCATCGTATAAAACGAATAATTGCAACCAGCATGAAACTTATGGTCATTTCTACTTTCCGAGCAACCTAGGCTTCACCCTAAATCGTTGCCCCAACGGATTGAATAGTTAGGGCCTTAGAAGTCAACGCCCGAACCATAAAATGCAAAAAAAATACAGCAGTGTTTCCATCATATAACAGGTATAATTGCAACCAGTTTGAAATTGATGGCCAATTCTACGTTCCGGGCAACCTAGGCTTCGCTCTAGGGCGTTGCTCCACCAGATCGAATAGTTAGTGCCTTAGAAGTCAACGCCAGAAGCATAAAATGCAATATAAATACAACAGTTTTTCCATCGTATAAAACGAATAATTGCAACCAGTATGAAACTAATGGTCATTTCTACTTTCCGAGCAAGCTAGGCTTCACCCTAGGGCGTTGGTCCAACAGATTGAATAGTTAGGGCCTTAGAAGTCAACGCCCGAAGCATAAAATACAATATAAGTACAACAGTTTTTCCATCGTATAAAACGAATAATTGCAACCAGTATGAAACTTATGGTCATTTCTACTTTCCGAGCAACCTAGGCTTCACCCTATGGCGTTGCTCCAACAGATTGAATAGTTAGGACCTTAGAAGTCAACGACCTAACCAAAAAATGCAAAAAAAATACAACAGTGTTTCCATCATATAACAGGAATAATTGCAACCAGTTTGAAAGTGATGGCCAATTCTACGTTCCGGGCAACCTAGGCTACGCACTAGGGCGTTGCTCCACCAGATCGAATAGATAGTGCCTTAGAAGTCAACGCCAGAAGCATAAAATACGATATAAATACAACAGTTTTTCCATCGTATAAAACGAATAATTGCAACCAGTATGAAACTTATGGTCATTTCTATTTTCCGAACAACCTAGGCTTTACCCTAGGGCGTTGCTCCAACAGATTGAATAGTTAGCACCTTAGAAGTCAACGCCCGAACCATAAAATGCAAAAAAAATACAACAGTGTTTCCATCATATAACAGGAATAATTGCAACCAGTTTGAAAGTGGTGGCCAATTCTACGTTCCGGGCAACCTAGACTTCGCTCTAGGGCGTTGCTCCACCAGATCGAATAGATAGTGCCTTAGAAGTCAACGCCAGAAGCATAAAATACGATATAAATACAACAGTTTTTCCATCGTATAAAACGAATAATTGCAACCAGTATGAAACTTATGGTCAATTCTACTTTCCGAGCAACCTAGGCTTCACCCTAGGGCGTTGCTCCAACAGATTGTATAGTTAGGGCCTTAGAAGTCAACGCCAGAACCATAAAATGCAAAAAAAATACAACAGTGTTTCCATCATATATCAGGAATAATTGCAACCAGTTTGAAAGTGATGGCCAATTCTACGTTCCGGGCAACCTAGGTTTCGCTCCATGGTGTTGCTCCAACAGACCGAATAGTTACGGCCTAAGAAGTCAACGCCAGAAGCATAAAATACGATATAAATACAACAGCTTTTCCATCGTATAAAACGAATAATTGCAACCAGTATGAAACTTATGGTCATTTCTACTTTCCGAGCAAGCTAGGCTTCACCGTAGGGCGTTGCTCCAACAGATTGAATAGTTAGGGCCTTAGAAGTCAACGCCCGAAGCATAAAATGCAATAAAAATACAACAGTGTTTCCATCATATATCAGGAATAATTGCAACCAGTATGAAAGTGATGGCCAATTCTACGTTCCGGGCAACCTAGGTTTCACTCCAGGGCGTTGCTCCACCAGACCGAATAGTTACGGCCTAAGAAGTCAACGCCAGAAGCATAAAATGCGATATAAATACAACAGCTTTTCCATCGTATAAAACGAATAATTGCAACCAGTATGAAACTTATTTTCATTTCTACTTTCCGAGCAAGCTAGGCTTCACCCTAGGGCGTTGGTCCAACAGATTGAATAGTTAGGGCCTTAGAAGTCTACGCCCGAAGCATAAAATGCAATAAAAATACAACAGTGTTTCTATAATATAACAGGAATAATTGCAATCAGTTTGAAAGTGATGGCCAATTCTACGTTCCGGACAACCTAGGTTCACACTCCAGGGCGTTGCTCCACCAGACCGAATATTTACGGCCTAAGAAGTTAACGCCAGAAGCATAAAATACGATATAAATACAACAGCTTTTCCATCGTATAAAACGAATAATTGCAACCAGTATGAAACATATGGTCATTTCTACTTTCCGAGCAAGATAGGCTTCACCCTAGGGCGTTGGTCCAACAGATTGAATAGTTAGGGCCTTAGAAGTCAACGCCCGAAGCATAAAATGCAATAAAAATACAACAGTGTATCCATCATATAAAAGGAATAATTGCAACCAGTCTGAAAATGATGGCCCATCCTACGTTCCGGGCAACCTAGGCTTCGCTCTATGCCGTGGCTCCACCAGATCGAATAGTTAGTGCCTTAGAAGTCAACGCCAGAAGCATAAAATACAATATAAATACAACAGTTTTTCCATCGTATAAAACGAATAATTGCAAGCAGTATGAAACTTATGGTCATTTCAACTTTCCGATCGACCTAGGCTTCACCCTAGGGCGTTGCTCCAACGGATTGATTAGTTAGGGCCTTAGAAGTCAACGCCCGAACCATAAAATGCAAAAAAAATACAACAGTGTATCCATCATATAACAGGAATAATTGCAACCAGTTTGAAAGCGATGGCCAATTCTACGTTCCGGGCAACCTAGGCTTCACTCTAGGGCGTTGCTCCACCAGATCGAATAGTTAGTGCCTTAGAAGTCAACGCCAGAAGCATAAAATACAATATAAATACAACAGTTTTTCCATCGTATAAAACGAATAATTGCAACCAGTATGAAACTTATGGACATTTCTACTTTCCGAGCAACCTAGGCTTCACCCTAGGGCGTTGCTCCAACAGATTGAATAGTTAGGGCCTTAGAAGTCAACGCCCGAACCATAAAATGCAAAAAAAAATACAACAGTGTTTCCACCATATATCATGAATAATTGCAACCAGCATGAAAGTGATGGCCAATTCTACGTTCCAGGCAACCTAGGTATCACTCCAGGCCGTTGCTCCACCAGACCGAATAGTTACGACCTAAGAAGTCAACGCCAGAAGCATAAAATGCGATATAAATACAACAGCTTTTCCATCGTATAAAACGAATAATTGCAACCAGTATGAAACTTATGGTCATTTCTACTTTCCGAGCAAGCTAGGCTTCACCCTAGGTCGTTGGTCCAACAGATTGAATAGTTAGGGCCTTAGAAGTCAACGCCCGAAGCATAAAATGCAATAAAAATACAACAGTGTATCCATCATATAACAGGAATAATTGCAACCAGTTTGAAAGCGATGGCCAATACTACGTTCCGGGCAACCTAGGCTTCACTGTAGGGCGTTGCTCCACCAGATCGAATAGTTAGTACCTTAGAAGTCAACGCCCGAAGCATAAAATGCAATAAAAATACAACAGTGTATCCATCATATAACAGGAATAATTGCAGCCAGTTTGAAAGCGATGGCCAATTCTACGTTCCGGGCAACCCAGGCTTCACTCCAGGGCGTTGCTCCACCTGATCGAATAGTTAGTGCCTTAGAAGTCAACGCCAGAAGCATAAAATACAATATAAATACAACAGTTTTTCCATCGTATAAAACGAATAATTGCAACCAGTATGAAACTTATGGTCATTTCTACTTTCCGAGCAACCTAGGCTTCACCCTAGGGCGTTGCTCCAACAGATTGAATAGTTAGGACCTTAGAAGTCAACGCCCTAACCATAAAATGCAAAAAAAATACAACAGTGTTTCCATCATATAACAGGAATAATTGCAACCAGTTTGAAAGTGATGGCCAATTCTACGTTCCGGGCAACCTAGGCTTCACTCTATGGCGTGGCTCCACCAGATCGAATAGTTGGTGCCTTAGAAGTCAACGCCAGAAGCATAAAATACAATATAAGTACAACAGTTTTTCCATCGTATAAAACGAATAATTGCAACCAGTATGAAACTTATGGTCATTTCAACTTTCCGAGCAACCTAGGCTTCACCCTAAATCGTTGCCCCAACGGATTGAATAGTTAGGGCCTTAGAAGTCAACGCCCGAACCATAAAATGCAAAAAAAATACAGCAGTGTTTCCATCATATAACAGGTATAATTGCAACCAGTTTGAAATTGATGGCCAATTCTACGTTCCGGGCAACCTAGGCTTCGCTCTAGGGCGTTGCTCCACCAGATCGAATAGTTAGTGCCTTAGAAGTCAACGCCAGAAGCATAAAATGCAATATAAATACAACAGTTTTTCCATCGTATAAAACGAATAATTGCAACCAGTATGAAACTAATGGTCATTTCTACTTTCCGAGCAAGCTAGGCTTCACCCTAGGGCGTTGGTCCAACAGATTGAATAGTTAGGGCCTTAGAAGTCAACGCCCGAAGCATAAAATGCAATAAAAATACAACAGTGTATCCATCATATAACAGGAATAATTGCAACCAGTTTGAAAGCGATGGCCAATTCTACGTTCCGGGCAACCTAGGCTTCACTCTAGGGCGTTGCTCCACCAGATCGAATAGTTAGTGCCTTAGAAGTCAACGCCAGAAGCATAAAATACAATATAAATACAACAGTTTTTCCATCGTATAAAACGAATAATTGCAACCAGCATGAAACTTATGGTCATTTCTACTTTCCGAGCAACCTAGGCTTCACCCTAAATCGTTGCCCCAACGGATTGAATAGTTAGGGCCTTAGAAGTCAACGCCCGAACCATAAAATGCAAAAAAAATACAGCAGTGTTTCCATCATATAACAGGTATAATTGCAACCAGTTTGAAATTGATGGCCAATTCTACGTTCCGGGCAACCTAGGCTTCGCTCTAGGGCGTTGCTCCACCAGATCGAATAGTTAGTGCCTTAGAAGTCAACGCCAGAAGCATAAAATGCAATATAAATACAACAGTTTTTCCATCGTATAAAACGAATAATTGCAACCAGTATGAAACTAATGGTCATTTCTACTTTCCGAGCAAGCTAGGCTTCACCCTAGGGCGTTGGTCCAACAGATTGAATAGTTAGGGCCTTAGAAGTCAACGCCCGAAGCATAAAATGCAATAAAAATACAACAGTGTATCCATCATATAACAGGAATAATTGCAACCAGTTTGAAAGCGATGGCCAATTCTACGTTCCGGGCAACCTAGGCTTCACTCTAGGGCGTTGCTCCACCAGATCGAATAGTTAGTGCCTTAGAAGTCAACGCCAGAAGCATAAAATACAATATAAATACAACAGTTTTTCCATCGTATAAAACGAATAATTGCAACCAGCATGAAACTTATGGTCATTTCTACTTTCCGAGCAACATAGGCTTCACCCTAGGGCGTTGCTCCAACAGATTGAATAGTTAGGGCCTTAGAAGTCAACGCCCGAAACATAAAATGCAAAAAAAATACAACAGTGTTTCCATCATATAACATGTATAATTGCAACCAGTTTGAAATTGATGGCCAATTCTACGTTCCGGGCAACCTAGGCTTCGCTCTAGGGCGTTGGTCCACCAGATCGAATAGTTAGTGCCTTAGAAGTCAACGCCAGAAGCATAAAATGCAATATAAATACAACAGTTTTTCCATCGTATAAAACGAATAATTGCAACCAGTATGAAACTAATGGTCATTTCTACTTTCCGAGCAAGCTAGGCTTCACCCTAGGGCGTTGGTCCAACAGATTGAATAGTTAGGGCCTTAGAAGTCAACGCCCGAAACATAAAATGCAAAAAAAATACAACAGTGTTTCCATCATATATCAGGAATAATTGCAACCAGTTTGAAAGTGAAGGCCAATTCTACGTTTCGGGCAACCTAGGTTTCACTCCAGAGCGTTGCTCCACCAGACCGAATAGTTACGGCCTAAGAAGTCAACGCCAGAAGCATAAAATACGATATAAATACAACAGTTTTTCCATCGTATAAAACGAATAATTGCAACCAGTATGAAACTAATGGTCATTTCTACTTTCCGAGCAAGATAGGCTTCACCCTAGGGCGTTGGTCCAACAGATTGAATAGTTAGGGCCTTAGAAGTCAACGCCCGAAGCATAAAATGCAATAAAAATACAACAGTGTATCCATCATATAACAGGAATAATTGCAACCAGTTTGAAAGCGATGGCCAATTCTACGTTCCGGGCAACCTAGGCTTCACTCTAGGGCGTTGCTCCACCAGATCGAATAGTTAGTGCCTTAGAAGTCAACGCCAGAAGCATAAAATACAATATAAATACAACAGTTTTTCCATCGTATAAAACGAATAATTGCAACCAGCATGAAACTTATGGTCATTTCTACTTTCCGAGCAACCTAGGCTTCACCCTAGGGCGTTGCTCCATCAGATTGAATAGTTAGGGCCTTAGAAGTCAACGCCCGAAACATAAAATGCAAAAAAAATACAACAGTGTTTCCATCATATATCAGGAATAATTGCAACCAGTTTGAAAGTGATGGCCATTTCTACGTTCCGGGCAACCTAGGCTTCACTCTATGGCGTGGCTCCACCAGATCGAATAGTTGGTGCCTTAGAAGTCAACGCCAGAAGCATAAAATACAATATAAGTACAACAGTTTTTCCATCGTATGAAACGAATAATTGCAACCAGTATGAAACTAATGGTCATTTCTACTTTCCGAGCAAGCTAGGCTTCACCCTAGGGCGTTGGTCCAACAGATTGAATAGTTAGGGCCTTAGAAGTTAACGCCCGAAACATAAAATGCAAAAAAAATACAACAGTGTTTCCATCATATATCAGGAATAATTGCAACCAGTTTGAAAGTGAAGGCCAATTCTACGTTTCGGGCAACCTAGGTTTCACTCCAGAGCGTTGCTCCACCAGACCGAATAGTTACGGCCTAAGAAGTCAACGCCAGAAGCATAAAATACGATATAAATACAACAGTTTTTCCATCGTATAAAACGAATAATTGCAACCAGTATGAAACTAATGGTCATTTCTACTTTCCGAGCAAGATAGGCTTCACCCTAGGGCGTTGGTCCAACAGATTGAATAGTTAGGGCCTTAGAAGTCAACGCCCGAAGCATAAAATGCAATAAAAATACAACAGTGTATCCATCATATAACAGGAATAATTGCAACCAGTTTGAAAGCGATGGCCAATTCTACGTTCCGGGCAACCTAGGCTTCACTCTAGGGCGTTGCTCCACCAGATCGAATAGTTAGTGCCTTAGAAGTCAACGCCAGAAGCATAAAATACAATATAAATACAACAGTTTTTCCATCGTATAAAACGAATAATTGCAACCAGCATGAAACTTATGGTCATTTCTACTTTCCGAGCAACCTAGGCTTCACCCTAGGGCGTTGCTCCATCAGATTGAATAGTTAGGGCCTTAGAAGTCAACGCCCGAAACATAAAATGCAAAAAAAATACAACAGTGTTTCCATCATATATCAGGAATAATTGCAACCAGTTTGAAAGTGATGGCCATTTCTACGTTCCGGGCAACCTAGGCTTCACTCTATGGCGTGGCTCCACCAGATCGAATAGTTGGTGCCTTAGAAGTCAACGCCAGAAGCATAAAATACAATATAAGTACAACAGTTTTTCCATCGTATGAAACGAATAATTGCAACCAGTATGAAACTTATGGTCATTTCAACTTTCCGAGCAACCTAGGCTTCACCCTAGAGCGTTGCTCCAACGGATTGAATAGTTAGGGCCTTAGAAGTCAACGCCCGAACCATAAAATGCAAAAAAAATACAGCAGTGTTTCCATCATATAACAGGTATAATTGCAACCAGTTTGAAATTGATGGCCAATTCTACGTTCCGGGCAACCTAGGCTTCGCTCTATGGCGTTGCTCCACCAGATCGAATAGTTAGTGCCTTAGAAGTCAACGCCAGAAGCATAAAATGCAATATAAATACAACAGTTTTTCCATCGTATAAAACGAATAATTGCAACCAGTATGAAACTAATGGTCATTTCTACTTTCCGAGCAAGCTAGGCTTCACCCTAGGGCGTTGGTCCAACAGATTGAATAGTTAGGGCCTTAGAAGTCAACGCCCGAAGCATAAAATGCAATAAAAATACAACAGTGTATCCATCATATAACAGGAATAATTGCAACCAGTTTGAAAGCGATGGCCAATTCTACGTTCCGGGCAACCTAGGCTTCACTCTAGGGCGTTGCTCCACCAGATCGAATAGTTAGTGCCTTAGAAGTCAACGCCAGAAGCATAAAATACAATATAAATACAACAGTTTTTCCATCGTATAAAACGAATAATTGCAACCAGCATGAAACTTATGGTCATTTCTACTTTCCGAGCAACCTAGGCTTCACCCTAGGGCGTTGCTCCAACAGATTGAATAGTTAGGGCCTTAGAAGTCAACGCCCGAAACATAAAATGCAAAAAAAATACAACAGTGTTTCCATCATATATCAGGAATAATTGCAACCAGTTTGAAAGTGAAGGCCAATTCTACGTTTCGGGCAACCTAGGTTTCACTCCAGAGCGTTGCTCCACCAGACCGAATAGTTACGGCCTAAGAAGTCAACGCCAGAAGCATAAAATACGATATAAATACAACAGTTTTTCCATCGTATAAAACGAATAATTGCAACCAGTATGAAACTAATGGCCATTTCTACTTTCCGAGCAAGCTAGGCTTCACCCTAGGGCGTTGGTCCAACAGATTCAATAGTTAGGGCCTTAGAAGTTAACGCCCGAAGCATAAAATGCAATAAAAATACAACAGTGTATCCATCATATAACAGGAATAATTGCAACCAGTTTGAAAGCGATGGCCAATTCTACGTTCCGGGCAACCTAGGCTTCACTCTAGGGCGTTGCTCCACCAGATCGAATAGTTGGTGCCTTAGAAGTCAACGCCAGAGGCATAAAATACAATATAAATACAACAGTTTTTCCATCGTATAAAACCAATAATTGCAACCAGCATGAAACTTATGGTCATTTCTACTTTCCGAGCAACCTAGGCTTCACCCTAGGGCGTTACTCCAACAGATTGAATAGTTAGGACCTCAGAAGTCAACGCCCGAAACATAAAATGCAAAAAAAATACAACAGTGTTTCCATCATATATCAGGAATAATTGCAACCAGTTTGAAAGCGAAGGCCAATTCTACGTTTCGGGCAACCTAGGTTTCACTCCAGGGCGTTGCTCCACCAGACCGAATAGTTACGGCCTAAGAAGTCAACGCCAGAAGCATAAAATACGATATAAATACAACAGTTTTTCCATCGTATAAAACGAATAATTGCAACCAGTATGAAACTAATGGTCATTTCTACTTTCCGAGCAAGCTAGGCTTCACCCTAGGGCGTTGGTCCAACAGATTGAATAGTTAGGGCCTTAGAAGTCAACGCCCGAAGCATAAAATGCAATAAAAATACAACAGTGTATCCATCATATAACAGGAATAATTGCAACCAGTTTGAAAGCGATGGCCAATTCTACGTTCCAGGCAACCTAGGCTTCACTCTAGGGCGTTGCTCCACCAGATCGAATAGCTAGTGCCTTAGAAGTCAACGCCAGAAGCATAAAATACAATATAAATACAACAGTTTTTCCATCGTATAAAACGAATAATTGCAACCAGTATGAAACTTATGGTCATTTCTATTTTCCGAGCAACCTAGGCTTTACCCTAGGGCGTTGCTCCAACAGATTGAATAGTTAGGACCTTAGAAGTCAACGCCCGAACCATAAAATGCAAAAAAAATACAACAGTGTTTCCATCATATAACAGGAATAATTGCAACCAGTTTGAAAGTGGTGGCCAATTCTACGTTCCGGGCAACCTAGACTTCGCTCTAGGGCGTTGCTCCACCAGATCGAATAGATAGTGCCTTAGAAGTCAACGCCAGAAGCATAAAATACGATATAAATACAACAGTTTTTCCATCGTATAAAACGAATAATTGCAACCAGTATGAAACTTATGGTCAATTCTACTTTCCGAGCAACCTAGGCTTCACCCTAGGGCGTTGCTCCAACAGATTGTATAGTTAGGGCCTTAGAAGTCAACGCCAGAACCATAAAACGCAAAAAAAATACAACAGTGTTTCCATCATATATCAGGAATAATTGCAACCAGTTTCAAAGTGATGGCCAATTCTACGTTCCGGGCAACCTAGGTTTCGCTCCATGGCGTTGCTCCAACAGACCGAATAGTTACGGCCTAAGAAGTCAACGCCAGAAGCATAAAATACGATATAAATACAACAGCTTTTCCATCGTATAAAACGAATAATTGCAACTAGTATGAAACATATCGTCATTTCTACTTTCCGAGCAAGATAGGCTTCACCCTAGGGCGTTGGTCCAACTGATTGAATAGTTAGGGCCTTAGAAGTCAACGCCCGAAGCATAAAATGCAATAAAAATACAACAGTGTATCCATCATATAACAGGAATAATTGCAACCAGTTTGAAAGCGATGGCCAATTCTACGTTCCGGGCAAACTAGGTTTCGCTCCATGGCGTTGCTCCAACAGACCGAATAGTTACGGCCTAAGAAGTCAACGCCAGAAGCATAAAATACGATATAAATACAACAGCTTTTCCATCGTATAAAACGAATAATTGCAACTAGTATGAAACATATCGTCATTTCTACTTTCCGAGCAAGATAGGCTTCACCCTAGGGCGTTGGTCCAACTGATTGAATAGTTAGGGCCTTAGAAGTCAACGCCCGAAGCATAAAATGCAATAAAAATACAACAGTGTATCCATCATATAACAGGAATAATTGCAACCAGTTTGAAAGCGATGGCCAATTCTACGTTCCGGGCAAACTAGGTTTCGCTCCATGGCGTTGCTCCAACAGACCGAATAGTTACGGCCTAAGAAGTCAACGCCAGAAGCATAAAATACGATATAAATACAACAGCTTTTCCATCGTATAAAACGAATAATTGCAACTAGTATGAAACATATCGTCATTTCTACTTTCCGAGCAAGATAGGCTTCACCCTAGGGCGTTGGTCCAACTGATTGAATAGTTAGGGCCTTAGAAGTCAACGCCCGAAGCATAAAATGCAATAAAAATACAACAGTGTATCCATCATATAACAGGAATAATTGCAACCAGTTTGAAAGCGATGGCCAATTCTACGTTCCGGGCAACCTAGGCTTCACTGTAGGGCGTTGCTCCACCAGATCGAAAAGTTAGTGCCTTAGAAGTCAACGCCCGAAGCATAAAATGCAATAAAAATACAACAGTGTATCCATCATATAACAGGAATAATTGCAACCAGTTTGAAAGCGATGGCCAATTCTACGTTCCGGGCAACCTAGGCTTCATTCCAGGGCGTTGCTCCACCTGATCGAATAGTTAGTGCCTTAGAAGTCAACGCCAGAAGCATAAAATACAATCTAAATACAACAGTTTTTCCATCGTATAAAACGAATAATTGCAACCAGTATGAAACTTATGGTCATTTCTACTTTCCGAGCAACCTAGGCTTCACCCTAGGGAGTTGCTCCAACAGATTGAATAGTTAGGGCCTTAGAAGTCAACGCCCGAAACATAAAATGCAAAAAAAATACAACAGTGTTTCCATCATATATCAGGAATAATTGCAACCAGTTTGAAAGTGAAGGCCAATTCTACGTTTCGGGCAACCTAGGCTTCACTCTATTGCGTTGCTCCACCAGATCGAATAGTTAGTGCCTTAGAAGTTTTGCCAGAAGCATAAAATACAATATAAATACAACAGTTTTTCCATCGTATAAAACGAATAATTGCAACCAGTATGAAACTTATGGTCATTTCAACTTTCCGAGCAACCTAGGCTTCACCCTAGGGCGTTGCTCCAACGGATTGAATAGTTAGGGCCTTAGAAGTCAACGCCCGAACCATAAAATGCAAAAAAAATACAGCAGTGTTTCCATCATATAACAGGTATAATTGCAACCAGTTTTAAATTGATGGCCAATTCTACGTTCCGGGCTACCTAGGCATCACTCTATCGCGTTGCTCCACCAGATCGAATAGTTAGTGCCTTAGAAGTCAACGCCAGAAGCATAAAATACAATATAAATACAACAGTTTTTCCATCGTATAAAACGAATAATTGCAACCAGTATGAAACTTATTGACATTTCTACTTTCCGAGCAACCTAGGCTTCACCCTAGGGCGTTGCTCCAACAGGTTGAATAGTTAGGGCCTTAGAAGTCAACGCCCGAACCATAAAATGCAAAAAAAAATACAACAGTGTTTCCACCATATTTCATGAATAATTGCAACCAGTATGAAAGTGATGGCCAATTCTACGTTCCGGGCAACCTATGTATCACTCGAGGCCGTTGCTCCACCAGACCGAATAGTTACGACCTAAGAAGTCAACGCCAGAAGCATAAAATACGATATAAATACAACAGCTTTTCCATCGTATAAAACGAATAATTGCAACCAGTATGAAACATATGGTCATTTCTACTTTCCGAGCAAGCTAGGCTTCACCCTAGGGCGTTGGTCCAACAGATTGAATAGTTAGGGCCTTAGAAGTCAACGCCCGAAGCATAAAATGCAATAAAAATACAACAGTGTATCCATCACATAACAGGAATAATTGCAACCAGTTTGAAAGCGATGGCCAATTCTACGTTCCGGGCAACCTAGGCTTCACTCCAGGGCGTTGCTCCACCTGATCGAATAGTTAGTGCCTTAGAAGTCAACGCCAGAAGCATAAAATACAATATAAATACAACAGTTTTTCCATCGTATAAAACGAATAATTGGAACCAGTATGAAACTTATGGTCATTTCTACTTTCCGAGCAACCTAGGCTTCACCCTAGGGCGTTGCTCCAACAGATTGAATAGTTAGGACCTTAGAAGTCAATGCCCTAACCATAAAATGCAATAAAAATACAACAGTGTTTCCATCATATAACAGGAATAATTGCAACCAGTTTGAAAGCGATGGCCAATTCTACGTTCCGGGCAACCTAGGCTTCACTGTAGGGCGTTGCTCCACCAGATCGAAAAGTTAGTGCCTTAGAAGTCAACGCCCGAAGCATAAAATGCAAAAAAAATACAACAGTGTTTCCATCATATATCAGGAATAATTGCAACCAGTTTGAAAGTGATGGCCAATTCTACGTTCCGGGCAACCTAGGTTTCGCTCCATGGCGTTGCTCCAACAGACCGAATAGTTACGGCCTAAGAAGTCAACGCCAGAAGCATAAAATACGATATAAATACAACAGCTTTTCCATCGTATAAAACGAATAATTGCAACCAGTATGAAACTTATGGTCATTTCTACTTTCCGAGCAAGCTAGGCTTCACCGTAGGGCGTTGCTCCAACAGATTGAATAGTTAGGGCCTTAGAAGTCAACGCCCGAAGCATAAAATGCAATAAAAATACAACAGTGTTTCCATCATATATCAGGAATAATTGCAACCAGTATGAAAGTGATGGCCAATTCTACGTTCCGGGCAACCTAGGTTTCACTCCAGGGCGTTGCTCCACCAGACCGAATAGTTACGGCCTAAGAAGTCAACGCCAGAAGCATAAAATGCGATATAAATACAACAGCTTTTCCATCGTATAAAACGAATAATTGCAACCAGTATGAAACTTATTTTCATTTCTACTTTCCGAGCAAGCTAGGCTTCACCCTAGGGCGTTGGTCCAACAGATTGAATAGTTAGGGCCTTAGAAGTCTACGCCCGAAGCATAAAATGCAATAAAAATACAACAGTGTTTCTATAATATATCAGGAATAATTGCAATCAGTTTGAAAGTGATGGCCAATTCTACGTTCCGGACAACCTAGGTTCACACTCCAGGGCGTTGCTCCACCAGACCGAATATTTACGGCCTAAGAAGTTAACGCCAGAAGCATAAAATACAATATAAATACAACAGTTTTTCCATCGTATAAAACGAATAATTGCAAGCAGTATGAAACTTATGGTCATTTCAACTTTCCGAGCGACCTAGGCTTCACCCTAGGGCGTTGCTCCAACGGATTGAATAGTTAGGGCCTTAGAAGTCAACGCCCGAACCATAAAATGCAAAAAAAATACTGCAGTGTTTCCATCATATAACAGGTATAATTGCAACCAGTTTGAAATTGATGGCCAATTCTTCGTTCCGGGCTACCTAGGCAACACTCTATTGCGTTGCTCCACCAGATCGAATAGTTAGTGCCTTAGAAGTCAACGCCAGAAGCATAAAATACAATATAAATACAACAGTTTTTCCACCGTATAAAACGAATAATTGCAACCAGTATGAAACTTATGGACATTTCTACTTTCCGAGCAACCTAGGCTTCACCCTAGGGCGTTGCTCCAACAGATTGAATAGTTAGGGCCTTAGAAGTCAACGCCCAAACCATAAAATGCAAAAAAAATACAACAGTGTTTCCACCATATATCATGAATAATTGCAACCAGCATGAAAGTGATGGCCAATTCTACGTTCCAGGCAACCTAGGTATCACTCCAGGCCGTTGCTCCACCAGACCGAATAGTTACGACCTAAGAAGTCAACGCCAGAAGCATAAAATGCGATATAAACACAACAGCTTTTCCATCGTATAAAACGAATAATTGCAACCAGTATGAAACTTATGGTCATTTCTACTTTCCGAGCAAGCTAGGCTTCACCCTAGGTCGTTGGTCCAACAGATTGAATAGTTAGGGCCTTAGAAGTCAACGCCCGAAGCATAAAATGCAATAAAAATACAACAGTGTATCCATCATATAACAGGAATAATTGCAACCAGTTTGAAAGCGATGGCCAATTCTACGTTCCGGGCAACCTAGGCTTCACTGTAGGGCGTTGCTCCACCAGATCGAATAGTTAGTACCTTAGAAGTCAACGCCCGAAGCATAAAATGCAATAAAAATACAACAGTGTATCCATCATATAACAGGAATAATTGCAGCCAGTTTGAAAGCGATGGCCAATTCTACGTTCCGGGCAACCTAGGCTTCACTCCAGGGCGTTGCTCCACCTGATCGAATAGTTAGTGCCTTAGAAGTCAACGCCAGAAGCATAAAATACAATATAAATACAACAGTTTTTCCATCGTATAAAACGAATAATTGCAACCAGTATGAAACTTATGGTCATTTCTACTTTCCGAGCAACCTAGGCTTCACCCTAGGGCGTTGCTCCAACAGATTGAATAGTTAGGACCTTAGAAGTCAACGCCCTAACCATAAAATGCAAAAAAAATACAACAGTGTTTCCATCATATAACAGGAATAATTGCAACCAGTTTGAAAGTGATGGCCAATTCTACGTTCCGGGCAACCTAGGCTTCACTCTATGGCGTGGCTCCACCAGATCGAATAGTTGGTGCCTTAGAAGTCAACGCCAGAAGCATAAAATACAATATAAGTACAACAGTTTTTCCATCGTATAAAACGAATAATTGCAACCAGTATGAAACTTATGGTCATTTCAACTTTCCGAGCAACCTAGGCTTCGCCCTAGAGCGTTGCTCCAACGGATTGAATAGTTAGGGCCTTAGAAGCCAACGCCCGAACCATAAAATGCAAAAAAAATACAGCAGCGTTTCCATCATATAACAGGTATAATTGCAACCAGTTTGAAATCGATGGCCAATTCTACGTTCCGGGCAACCTAGGCTTCGCTCTAGGGCGTTGCTCCACCAGATCGAATAGTTAGTGCCTTAGAAGTCAACGCCAGAAGCATAAAATGCAATATAAATACAACAGTTTTTCCATCGTATAAAACGAATAATTGCAACCAGTATGAAACTAATGGTCATTTCTACTTTCCGAGCAAGCTAGGCTTCACCCTAGGGCGTTGGTCCAACAGATTGAATAGTTAGGGCCTTAGAAGTCAACGCCCGAAACATAAAATGCAAAAAAAATACAACAGTGTTTCCATCATATATCAGGAATAATTGCAACCAGTTTGAAAGTGAAGGCCAATTCTACGTTTCGGGCAACCTAGGTTTCACTCCAGAGCGTTGCTCCACCAGACCGAATAGTTACGGCCTAAGAAGTCAACGCCAGAAGCATAAAATACGATATAAATACAACAGTTTTTCCATCGTATAAAACGAATAATTGCAACCAGTATGAAACTAATGGTCATTTCTACTTTCCGAGCAAGCTAGGCTTCACCCTAGGGCGTTGGTCCAACAGATTGAATAGTTAGGGCCTTAGAAGTCAACGCCCGAAGCATAAAATGCAATAAAAATACAACAGTGTATCCATCATATAACAGGAATAATTGCAACCAGTTTGAAAGCGATGGCCAATTCAACGTTCCGGGCAACCTAGGCTTCACTCTAGGGCGTTGCTCCACCAGATCGAATAGTTAGTGCCTTAGAAGTCAACGCCAGAAGCATAAAATACAATATAAATACAACAGTTTTTCCATCGTATAAAACGAATAATTGCAACCAGCATGAAACTTATGGTCATTTCTACTTTCCGAGCAACCTAGGCTTCACCCTAGGGCGTTGCTCCAACAGATTGAATAGTTAGGGCCTTAGAAGTCAACGCCCGAAACATAAAATGCAAAAAAAATACAACAGTGTTTCCATCATATATCAGGAATAATTGCAACCAGTTTGAAAGTGAAGGCCAATTCTACGTTTCGGGCAACCTAGGTTTCACTCCAGAGCGTTGCTCCACCAGACCGAATAGTTACGGCTTAAGAAGTCAACACCAGAAGCATAAAATACGATATAAATACAACAGTTTTTCCATCGTATAAAACGAATAATTGCAACCAGTATGAAACTTATGGTCATTTCTACTTTCCGAGCAACCTAGACTTCACCCTAGGGCGTTGCTCCAACAGATTGAATAGTTAGGACCTTAGAAGTCAACGCCCTAACCATAAAATGCAAAAAAAATACAACAGTGTTTCCATCATATAACAGGAATAATTGCAACCAGTTTGAAAGTGATGGCCAATTCTACGTTCCGGGCAACCTAGGCTTCACTCTATGGCGTGGCTCCACCAGATCGAATAGTTGGTGCCTTAGAAGTCAACGCCAGAAGCATAAAATACAATATAAGTACAACAGTTTTTCCATCGTATAAAACGAATAATTGCAACCAGTATGAAACTTATGGTCATTCCAACTTTCCGAGCAACCTAGGCTTCACCCTAGAGCGTTGCTCCAACGGATTGAATAGTTAGGGCCTTAGAAGTCAACGCCCGAACCATAAAATGCAAAAAAAATACAGCAGTGTTTCCATCATATAACAGGTATAATTGCAACCAGTTTGAAATTGATGGCCAATTCTACGTTCCGGGCAACCTAGGCTTCGCTCTAGGTCGTTGCTCCACCAGATCGAATAGTTAGTGCCTTAGAAGTCAACGCCAGAAGCATAAAATGCAATATAAATACAACAGTTTTTCCATCGTATAAAACGAATAATTGCAACCAGTATGAAACTAATGGTCATTTCTACTTTCCGAGCAAGCTAGGCTTCACCCTAGGGCGTTGGTCCAACAGATTGAATAGTTAGGGCCTTAGAAGTCAACGCCCGAAACATAAAATGCAAAAAAAATACAACAGTGTTTCCATCATATATCAGGAATAATTGCAACCAGTTTGAAAGTGAAGGCCAATTCTACGTTTCGGGCAACCTAGGTTTCACTCCAGAGCGTTGCTCCACCAGACCGAATAGTTACGGCCTAAGAAGTCAACGCCAGAAGCATAAAATACGATATAAATACAACAGTTTTTCCATCGTATAAAACGAATAATTGCAACCAGTATGAAACTAATGGTCATTTCTACTTTCCGAGCAAGCGAGGCTTCACCCTAGGGCGTTGGTCCAACAGATTGAATAGTTAGGGCCTTAGAAGTCAACGCCCGAAGCATAAAATGCAATAAAAATACAACAGTGTATCCATCATATAACAGGAATAATTGCAACCAGTTTGAAAGCGATGGCCAATTCTACGTTCCGGGCAACCTAGGCTTCACTCTAGGGCGTTGCTCCACCAGATCGAATAGTTAGTGCCTTAGAAGTCAACGCCAGAAGCATAAAATACAATATAAATACAACAGTTTTTCCATCGTATAAAACGAATAATTGCAACCAGCATGAAACTTATGGTCATTTCTACTTTCCGAGCAACCTAGGCTTCACCCTAGGGCGTTGCTCCAACAGATTGAATAGTTAGGGCCTTAGAAGTCAACGCCCGAAACATAAAATGCAAAAAAAATACAACAGTGTTTCCATCATATATCAGGAATAATTGCAACCAGTTTGAAAGTGAAGGCCAATTCTACGTTTCGGGCAACCTAGGTTTCACTCCAGAGCGTTGCTCCACCAGACCGAATAGTTACGGCCTAAGAAGTCAACGCCAGAAGCATAAAATACGATATAAATACAACAGTTTTTCCATCGTATAAAACGAATAATTGCAACCAGTATGAAACTAATGGTCATTTCTACTTTCCGAGCAAGCTAGGCTTCACCCTAGGGCGTTGCTCCAACACATTGAATAGTTAGGACCTTAGAAGTGAACGCCCGAACCATAAAATGCAAAAAAAATACAACAGTGTTTCCATCATATAACAGGAATAATTGCAACCAGTTTGAAAGTGATGGCCAATTCTACGTTCCGGGCAACCTAGGCTTCTCTCTAGGTCGTTGCTCCAAGAGATTGAATAGTTAGGGCCTTAGAAGTCAACGCACGAAGCATAAAATGCAATAAGAATACAACAGTGTATCCATCATATAACAGGAATAATTGCAACCAGTTTGAAAGTGATGGCCAATTCTACGTTCCGGGCAACCTAGGCTTCACTCTAGGGCGTTGCTCCACCAGATCGAATAGTTAGTGCCTTAGAAGTCAACGCCAGAAGCATAAAATACCATATAAATACAACAGTTTTTCCATCCTATAAAACGTATATTGCAACCAGTATGAAACTTATGGTCATTTCTACTTTCCGAGCAACCTAGGCTTCACCCTAGGGCGTTGCTCCAACAGATTGAATAGCTAGGTCCTTAGAAGTCAACGCCCGAACCATAAAATGCAAAAAAAATGCAACAGTGTTTCCATCATATAACAGGAATAATTGCAACCAGTTTGAAAGTGAAGGCCAATTCTACGTTCCGGGCAACATAGGCTTCACTCTATTGCGTTGCTCCACCAGATCGAATAGTTAGTGCCTTAGAAGTCAACGCCAGAAGCATAAAATACAATATAAATACAACAGCTTTCCATCGTATAAAACGAATAATTGCAACCAGTGTGAAACTTATGGACATTTCTACTTTCTGAGCAACCTAGGCTTCACCCTAGGGCGTTGCCCCAACAGATTGAATAGTTAGGGCCTTAGAAGTCAACGCCCTAACCATAAAATGCAAAAAAAATACAACAGTGTTTCCATCATATAACAGGAATAATTGCAACCAGTTTGAAAGTGATGGCCAATTCTACGTTCCGGGCAACCTAGGCTTCACTCTATGGCGTGGCTCCACCAGATCGAATAGTTGGTGCCTTAGAAGTCAACGCCAGAAGCATAAAATACAATATAAGTACAACAGTTTTTCCATCGTATAAAACGAATAATTGCAACCAGTATGAAACTTATGGTCATTCCAACTTTCCGAGCAACCTAGGCTTCACCCTAGAGCGTTGCTCCAACGGATTGAATAGTTAGGGCCTTAGAAGTCAACGCCCGAACCATAAAATGCAAAAAAAATACAGCAGTGTTTCCATCATATAACAGGAATAATTGCAACCAGTTTGAAAGTGATCGCCTATTCTACGTTCCGGGCAACCTAGGCTTCACTCTATGGCGTGGCTCCACCAGATCGAATAGTTAGTGCCTTAGAAGTCAACGCCAGAAGCATAAAATACGATATAAATACAACAGTTTTTCCATCGTATAAAACGAATAATTGCAACCAGTATGAAACTAATGGTCATTTCTACTTTCCGAGCAAGCTAGGCTTCACCCTAGGGCGTTGGTCCAACAGATTGAATAGTTAGGGCCTTAGAAGTCAACGCCCGAAACATAAAATGCAAAAAAAATTCAACAGTGTTTCCATCATATATCAGGAATAATTGCAACCAGTTTGAAAGTGAAGGCCAATTCTACGTTTCGGGCAACCTAGGTTTCACTCCAGAGCGTTGCTCCACCAGACCGAATAGTTACGGCCTAAGAAGTCAACGCCAGAAGCATAAAATACGATATAAATACAACAGTTTTTCCATCGTATAAAACGAATAATTGCAACCAGTATGAAACTAATGGTCATTTCTACTTTCCGAGCAAGCGAGGCTTCACCCTAGGGCGTTGGTCCAACAGATTGAATAGTTAGGGCCTTAGAAGTCAACGCCCGAAGCATAAAATGCAATAAAAATACAACAGTGTATCCATCATATAACAGGAATAATTGCAACCAGTTTGAAAGCGATGGCCAATTCTACGTTCCGGGCAACCTAGGCTTCACTCTAGGGCGTTGCTCCACCAGATCGAATAGTTAGTGCCTTAGAAGTCAACGCCAGAAGCATAAAATACAATATAAATACAACAGTTTTTCCATCGTATAAAACGAATAATTGCAACCAGCATGAAACTTATGGTCATTTCTACTTTCCGAGCAACCTAGGCTTCACCCTAGGGCGTTGCTCCAACAGATTGAATAGTTAGGGCCTTAGAAGTCAACGCCCGAACCATAAAATGCAAAAAAAATACAACAGTGTTTCCACCATATATCATGAATAATTGCAACCAGCATGAAAGTGATGGCCAATTCTACGTTCCGGGCAACATAGGCTTCACTCTATTGCGTTGCTCCACCAGATCGAATAGTTAGTGCCTTAGAAGTCAACGCCAGAAGCATAAAATACAATATAAATACAACAGCTTTCCATCGTATAAAACGAATAATTGCAACCAGTGTGAAACTTATGGACATTTCTACTTTCTGAGCAACCTAGGCTTCACCCTAGGGCGTTGCCCCAACAGATTGAATAGTTAGGGCCTTAGAAGTCAACGCCCTAACCATAAAATGCAAAAAAAATACAACAGTGTTTCCATCATATAACAGGAATAATTGCAACCAGTTTGAAAGTGATGGCCAATTCTACGTTCCGGGCAACCTAGGCTTCACTCTATGGCGTGGCTCCACCAGATCGAATAGTTGGTGCCTTAGAAGTCAACGCCAGAAGCATAAAATACAATATAAGTACAACAGTTTTTCCATCGTATAAAACGAATAATTGCAACCAGTATGAAACTTATGGTCATTCCAACTTTCCGAGCAACCTAGGCTTCACCCTAGAGCGTTGCTCCAACGGATTGAATAGTTAGGGCCTTAGAAGTCAACGCCCGAACCATAAAATGCAAAAAAAATACAGCAGTGTTTCCATCATATAACAGGAATAATTGCAACCAGTTTGAAAGTGATCGCCTATTCTACGTTCCGGGCAACCTAGGCTTCACTCTATGGCGTGGCTCCACCAGATCGAATAGTTAGTGCCTTAGAAGTCAACGCCAGAAGCATAAAATACGATATAAATACAACAGTTTTTCCATCGTATAAAACGAATAATTGCAACCAGTATGAAACTAATGGTCATTTCTACTTTCCGAGCAAGCTAGGCTTCACCCTAGGGCGTTGGTCCAACAGATTGAATAGTTAGGGCCTTAGAAGTCAACGCCCGAAACATAAAATGCAAAAAAAATACAACAGTGTTTCCATCATATATCAGGAATAATTGCAACCAGTTTGAAAGTGAAGGCCAATTCTACGTTTCGGGCAACCTAGGTTTCACTCCAGAGCGTTGCTCCACCAGACCGAATAGTTACGGCCTAAGAAGTCAACGCCAGAAGCATAAAATACGATATAAATACAACAGTTTTTCCATCGTATAAAACGAATAATTGCAACCAGTATGAAACTAATGGTCATTTCTACTTTCCGAGCAAGCGAGGCTTCACCCTAGGGCGTTGGTCCAACAGATTGAATAGTTAGGGCCTTAGAAGTCAACGCCCGAAGCATAAAATGCAATAAAAATACAACAGTGTATCCATCATATAACAGGAATAATTGCAACCAGTTTGAAAGCGATGGCCAATTCTACGTTCCGGGCAACCTAGGCTTCACTCTAGGGCGTTGCTCCACCAGATCGAATAGTTAGTGCCTTAGAAGTCAACGCCAGAAGCATAAAATACAATATAAATACAACAGTTTTTCCATCGTATAAAAGGAATAATTGCAACCAGCATGAAACTTATGGTCATTTCTACTTTCCGAGCAACCTAGGCTTCACCCTAGGGCGTTGCTCCAACAGATTGAATAGTTAGGGCCTTAGAAGTCAACGCCCGAACCATAAAATGCAAAAAAAATACAACAGTGTTTCCACCATATATCATGAATAATTGCAACCAGCATGAAAGTGATGGCCAATTCTACGTTCCAGGCAACCTAGGTATCACTCCAGGTCGTTGCTCCACCAGACCGAATAGTTACGACCTAAGAAGTCAACGCCAGAAGCATAAAATGCGATATAAACACAACAGCTTTTCCATCGTATAAAACGAATAATTGCAACCAGTATGAAACTTATGGTCATTTCTACTTTCCGAGCAAGCTAGGCTTCACCCTAGGTCGTTGGTCCAACAGATTGAATAGTTAGGGCCTTAGAAGTCAACGCCCGAAGCATAAAATGCAATAAAAATACAACAGTGTATCCATCATATAACAGGAATAATTGCAACCAGTTTGAAAGCGATGGCCAATTCTACGTTCCGGGCAACCTAGGCTTCACTGTAGGGCGTTGCTCCACCAGATCGAATAGTTAGTACCTTAGAAGTCAACGCCCGAAGCATAAAATGCAATAAAAATACAACAGTGTATCCATCATATAACAGGAATAATTGCAGCCAGTTTGAAAGCGATGGCCAATTCTACGTTCCGGGCAACCTAGGCTTCACTCCAGGGCGTTGCTCCACCTGATCGAATAGTTAGTGCCTTAGAAGTCAACGCCAGAAGCATAAAATACAATATAAATACAACAGTTTTTCCATCGTATAAAACGAATAATTGCAACCAGTATGAAACTTATGGTCATTTCTACTTTCCGAGCAACCTAGGCTTCACCCTAGGGCGTTGCTCCAACAGATTGAATAGTTAGGACCTTAGAAGTCAACGCCCTAACCATAAAATGCAAAAAAAATACAACAGTGTTTCCATCATATAACAGGAATAATTGCAACCAGTTTGAAAGTGATGGCCAATTCTACGTTCCGGGCAACCTAGGCTTCACTCTATGGCGTGGCTCTACCAGATCGAATAGTTGGTGCCTTAGAAGTCAACGCCAGAAGCATAAAATACAATATAAGTACAACAGTTTTTCCATCGTATAAAACGAATAATTGCAACCAGTATGAAACTTATGGTCATTTCTACTTTCCGAGCAACCTAGGCTTCACCCTAGGGCGTTGCTCCAACAGATTGAATAGTTAGGGCCTTAGAAGTCAACGCCCGAACCATAAAATGCAAAAAAAATACAGCAGCGTTTCCATCATATAACAGGTATAATTGCAACCAGTTTGAAATCGATGGCCAATTCTACGTTCCGGGCAACCTAGGCTTCGCTCTAGGGCGTTGCTCCACCAGATCGAATAGTTAGTGCCTTAGAAGTCAACGCCAGAAGCATAAAATGCAATATAAATACAACAGTTTTTCCATCGTATAAAACGAATAATTGCAACCAGTATGAAACTAATGGTCATTTCTACTTTCCGAGCAAGCTAGGCTTCACCCTAGGGCGTTGGTCCAACAGATTGAATAGTTAGGGCCTTAGAAGTCAACGCCCGAAACATAAAATGCAAAAAAAATACAACAGTGTTTCCATCATATATCAGGAATAATTGCAACCAGTTTGAAAGTGAAGGCCAATTCTACGTTTCGGGCAACCTAGGTTTCACTCCAGAGCGTTGCTCCACCAGACCGAATAGATACGGCCTAAGAAGTCAACGCCAGAAGCATAAAATACGATATAAATACAACAGTTTTTCCATCGTATAAAACGAATAATTGCAACCAATATGAAACTAATGGTCATTTCTACTTTCCGAGCAAGCTAGGCTTCACCCTAGGGCGTTGGTCCAACAGATTGAATAGTTAGGGCCTTAGAAGTCAACGCCCGAAGCATAAAATGCAATAAAAATACAACAGTGTATCCATCATATAACAGGAATAATTGCAACCAGTTTGAAAGCGATGGCCAATTCTACGTTCCGGGCAACCTAGGCTTCACTCTAGGGCGTTGCTCCACCAGATCGAATAGTTAGTGCCTTAGAAGTCAACGCCAGAAGCATAAAATACAATATAAATACAACAGTTTTTCCATCGTATAAAACGAATAATTGCAACCAGCATGAAACTTATGGTCATTTCTACTTTCCGAGCAACCTAGGCTTCACCCTAGGGCGTTGCTCCAACAGATTGAATAGTTAGGGCCTTAGAAGTCAACGCCCGAAACATAAAACGCAAAAAAAATACAACAGTGTTTCCATCATATATCAGGAATAATTGCAACCAGTTTGAAAGTGATGGCCTATTCTACGTTCCGGGCAACCTAGGCTTCACTCTATGGCGTGGCTCCACCAGATCGAATAGTTAGTGCCTTAGAAGTCAACGCCAGAAGCATAAAATACAATATAAATACAACAGTTCTTCCATCGTATAAACCGAATAATTGCAACCAGTATGAAACTTATGGTCATTTCAACTTTCCGAGCAACCTAGGCTTCACCCTAGGGCGTTGCTCCAACGGATTGAATAGTTAGGGCCTTAGAAGTCAACGCCCGAACCATAAAATGCAAAAAAAATACAGCAGTGTTTCCATCATATAACAGGTATAATTGCAAACAGTTTGAAATTGATGGCCAATTCTACGTTCCGTGCAACCTAGGCATCACTCTATTGCGTTGCTCCACCAGATCGAATAGTTAGTGCCTTAGATGTCAACGCCAGAAGCATAAAATACAATATAAATACAACAGTTTTTCCATCGTATAAAACGAATAATTGCAACCAGTATGAAACATATGGTCATTTCTACTTTCCGAGCAAGATAGGCTTCACCCTAGGGCGTTGGTCCAACAGATTGAATAGTTAGGGCCTTAGAAGTCAACGCCCGAAGCATAAAATGCAATAAAAATACAACAGTGTATCCATCATATAACAGGAATAATTGCAACCAGTTTGAATGCGATGGCCAATTCTACGTTCCGGGCAACCTAGGCTTCACTGTAGGGCGTTGCTCCACCAGATCGAATAGTTAGTGCCTTAGAAGTCAACGCCCGAACCATAAAATGCAAAAAAAATACAACAGTGTTTCCATCATATAACAGGAATAATTGCAACCAGTTTGAAAGTGATGGCCAATTCTACGTTCCGGGCAACCTAGGCTTCTCTCTAGGGCGTTGCTCCACCAGATCGAATAGATAGTGCCTTAGAAGTCAACGCCAGAAGCATAAAATACAATATAAATACAACAGTTTTTCCATCGTATAAAACGAATAATTGCAACCGGTATGAAACTTATGGTCATTTCTACTTTCCGAGCAAGCTAGGCTTCACCCTAGGGCGTTGCTCCAACACATTGAATAGTTAGGACCTTAGAAGTGAACGCCCGAACCATAAAATGCAAAAAAAATACAACAGTGTTTCCATCATATAACAGGAATAATTGCAACCAGTTTGAAAGTGATGGCCAATTCTACGTTCCGGGCAACCTAGGCTTCTCTCTAGGTCGTTGCTCCAAGAGATTGAATAGTTAGGGCCTTAGAAGTCAACGCACGAAGCATAAAATGCAATAAGAATACAACAGTGTATCCATCATATAACAGGAATAATTGCAACCAGTTTGAAAGTGATGGCCAATTCTACGTTCCGGGCAACCTAGGCTTCACTCTAGGGCGTTGCTCCACCAGATCGAATAGTTAGTGCCTTAGAAGTCAACGCCAGAAGCATAAAATACCATATAAATACAACAGTTTTTCCATCCTATAAAACGTATATTGCAACCAGTATGAAACTTATGGTCATTTCTACTTTCCGAGCAACCTAGGCTTCACCCTAGGGCGTTGCTCCAACAGATTGAATAGCTAGGTCCTTAGAAGTCAACGCCCGAACCATAAAATGCAAAAAAAATGCAACAGTGTTTCCATCATATAACAGGAATAATTGCAACCAGTTTGAAAGTGAAGGCCAATTCTACGTTCCGGGCAACATAGGCTTCACTCTATTGCGTTGCTCCACCAGATCGAATAGTTAGTGCCTTAGAAGTCAACGCCAGAAGCATAAAATACAATATAAATACAACAGCTTTCCATCGTATAAAACGAATAATTGCAACCAGTGTGAAACTTATGGACATTTCTACTTTCTGAGCAACCTAGGCTTCACCCTAGGGCGTTGCCCCAACAGATTGAATAGTTAGGGCCTTAGAAGTCAACGCCCGAACCATAAAACGCAAAAAAAAAACAACAGTGTTTCCATCATATAACAGGAATAATTGCAACCAGTTTGAAAGTGATCGCCTATTCTACGTTCCGGGCAACCTAGGCTTCACTCTATGGCGTGGCTCCACCAGATCGAATAGTTAGTGCCTTAGAAGTCAACGCCAGAAGCATAAAATACAATATAAATACAACAGTTCTTCCATCGTATAAACCGAATAATTGCAACCAGTATGAAACTTATGGTCATTTCAACTTTCCGAGCAACCTAGGCTTCACCCTAGGGCGTTGCTCCAACGGATTGTATAGTTAGGGCCTTAGAAGTCAACGCCCGAACCATAAAATGCAAAAAAAATACAGCAGTGTTTCCATCATATAACAGGTATAATTGCAAACAGTTTGAAATTGATGGCCAATTCTACGTTCCGGGCAACCTAGGCATCACTCTATTGCGTTGCTCCACCAGATCGAATAGTTAGTGCCTTAGATGTCAACGCCAGAAGCATAAAATACAATATAAATACAACAGTTTTTCCATCGTATAAAACGAATAATTGCAACCAGTATGAAACTTATGGACATTTCTACTTTCCGAGCAACCTAGGCTTCACCCTAGGGCGTTGCTCCAACAGATTGAATAGTTAGGGCCTTAGAAGTCAACGCCCGAACCATAAAATGCAAAAAAAATACAACAGTGTTTCCATCATATATCAGGAATAATTGCAACCAGTATGAAAGTGATGGCCAATTCTACGTTCCGGGCAACCTAGGTTTCACTCCAGGGCGTTGCTCCACCAGACCGAATAGTTACGGCCTAAGAAATCAACGCCAGAAGCATAAAATACGATATAAATACAACTGCTTTTCTATAGTATAAAACGAATAATTGCAACCAGTATGAAACTTATGGTCATTTCTACTTTCCGAGCAAGCTAGGCTTCACCCTAGGGCGTTGGTCCAACAGGTTGAATAGTCAGGGGATTAGAAGTCTACGCCCGAAGCATAAAATCCAATAAAAGTACTACAGTGTTTCCATCATATATCAGGAATAATTGCAACCAGTTTGAAAGTGATGGCTAATTCTACGTTCCGGACAACCTACGTTTCACTCCAGGGCGTTGCTCCACCAGACCGAATATTTACGGCCTAAGAAGTCAACGCCAGAAGCATAAAATACGATATAAATACAACAGCTTTTCCATCGTATAAATCGAATAATTGCAACCAGTATGAAACATATGGTCATTTCTACTTTCCGAGCAAGATAGGCTTCACCCTAGGGCGTTGGTCCAACAGATTGAATAGTTAGGGCCTTAGAAGTCAACGCCCGAAGCATAAAATGCAATAAAAATACAACAGTGTATCCATCATATAACAGGAATAATTGCAACCAGTTTGAATGCGATGGCCTATTCTACGTTCCGGGCAACCTAGGCTTCACTGTAGGGCGTTGCTCCACCAGATCGAATAGTTAGTGCCTTAGAAGTCAACGCCCGAAGCATAAAATGCAATAAAAATACAACAGTGTATCCATCATATAACAGGAATAATTGCAACCAGTTTGAAATTGATGGCCAATTCTACGTTCCGGGCTACCTAGGCATCACTCTATTGCGTTGCTCCACCAGATCGAATAGTTAGTGCCTTAGAAGTCAACGCCAGAAGCATAAAATACAATATAAATACAACAGTTTTTCCATCGTATAAAACGAATAATTGCAACCAGTATGAAACATATGGACATTTCTACTTTCCGAGCAACCTAGGCTTCACCCTAGGGCGTTGCTCCAACAGATTGAATAGTTAGGGCCTTAGAAGTCAACGCCCGAAGCATAAAATGCAATAAAAATACAACAGTGTATCCATCACATAACAGGAATAATTGCAACCAGTTTGAAAGCGATGGCCAATTCTACGTTCCGGGCAACCTAGGCTTCACTCCAGGGCGTTGCTCCACCTGATCGAATAGTTAGTGCCTTGGAAGTCAACGCCAGAAGCATAAAATACAATATAAATACAACAGTTTTTCTATCGTATAAAACGAATAATTGCAACCAGTATGAAACTTATGGTCATTTCTACTTCCCGAGCAACCTAGGCTTCACCCTAGGGCGTTGCTCCAACAGATTGAATACTTAGGACGTTAGAAGTCAGCGCCCTAACCATAAAATGCAAAAAAAATACAACAGGGTTTCCATCATATAACAGGAATAATTGCAACCAATTTGAAAGTGAAGGCCAATTCTACGTTCCGGGCAACCTAGGCTTCACTCTATTGCGTTGCTCCACCAGATCGAATAGTTAGTGCCTTAGAAGTCAACGCCAGAAGCATAACATACAATATAAATACAACAGCTTTCCATCGTATAAAACGAATAATTGCAACCAGTATGAAACTTATGGACATTTCTACTTTCCGAGCAAGCTAGGCTTCACCCTAGGGCGTTGGTACAACAGATTGAATTGTTAGGGCGTTAGAAGTCAACGCCCGAAGCATAAAATGCAATAAAAATACAACAGTGTATCCATCATATAACAGGAATAATTGCAACCAGTTTGAAAGCGATGGCCAATTCTACGTTCCGGTCAACCTAGGCTTCACTCTAGGGCGTTGCTCCACCTGATGGAATAGTTAGTGCCTTAGAAGTCAACGCCAGAAGCATAAAATACAATATAAATACAACAGTTTTTCCATCGTATAAAACGTATAATTGCAACCAGTATGAAACTTATGGTCATTTCTACTTTCCGAGCAACCTAGGCTTCACCCTAGGGCGTTGCTCCAACAGATTGAATAGTTAGGGCCTTAGAAGTCAACGCCCGAAGCATAAAATGCAATAAGAATACAACAGTGTATCCATCACATAACAGGAATAATTGCAACCAGTTTGAAAGCGATGGCCAATTCTACGTTCCGGGCAACCTAGGCTTCACTCCAGGGCGTTGCTCCACCTGATCGAATAGTTAGTGCCTTAGAAGTCAACGCCAGAAGCATAAAATACGATATAAATACAACAGTTTTTCCATCGTATAAAACGAATAATTGCAAACAGTATGAAACTTATGTTCATTTCTACTTTCCGAGCAACCTAGGCTTCACCCTAGGGCGTTGCTCCAACAGATTGAATAGTTAGGGCCTTAGAAGTCAACGCCCGAACCATAAAATGCAAAAAAAATACAACAGTGTTTCCATCATATATCAGGAATAATTGCAACCAGTTTGAAAGCGATGGCCAATTCTACGTTCCGGTCAACCTAGGCTTCACTCTAGGGCGTTGCTCCACCTGATGGAATAGTTAGTGCCTTAGAAGTCAACGCCAGAAGCATAAAATACAATATAAATACAACAGTTTTTCCATCGTATAAAACGTATAATTGCAACCAGTATGAAACTTATGGACATTTCTACTTTCCGAGCAACCTAGGCTTCACCCTAGGGCGTTGCTCCAACAGATTGAATAGTTAGGGCCTTAGAAGTCAACGCCCGAACCATAAAATGCAAAAAAAATACAACAGTGTTTCCATCATATATCAGGAATAATTGCAACCAGTATGAAAGTGATGGCCAATTCTACGTTCCGGGCAACCTAGGTTTCACTCCAGGGCGTTGCTCCACCAGACCGAATATTTACGGCCTAAGAAGTCAACGCCAGAAGCATAAAATACGATATAAATACAACAGCTTTTCCATCGTATAAATCGAATAATTGCAACCAGTATGAAACATATGGTCATTTCTACTTTCCGAGCAAGATAGGCTTCACCCTAGGGCGTTGGTCCAACAGATTGAATAGTTAGGGCCTTAGAAGTCAACGCCCGAAGCATAAAATGCAATAAAAATACAACAGTGTATCCATCATATAACAGGAATAATTGCAACCAGTTTGAATGCGATGGCCTATTCTACGTTCCGGGCAACCTAGGCTTCACTGTAGGGCGTTGCTCCACCAGATCGAATAGTTAGTGCCTTAGAAGTCAACGCCCGAAGCATAAAATGCAATAAAAATACAACAGTGTATCCATCATATAACAGGAATAATTGCAACCAGTTTGAAATTGATGGCCAATTCTACGTTCCGGGCTACCTAGGCATCACTCTATTGCGTTGCTCCACCAGATCGAATAGTTAGTGCCTTAGAAGTCAACGCCAGAAGCATAAAATACAATATAAATACAACAGTTTTTCCATCGTATAAAACGAATAATTGCAACCAGTATGAAACATATGGACATTTCTACTTTCCGAGCAACCTAGGCTTCACCCTAGGGCGTTGCTCCAACAGATTGAATAGTTAGGGCCTTAGAAGTCAACGCCCGAAGCATAAAATGCAATAAAAATACAACAGTGTATCCATCACATAACAGGAATAATTGCAACCAGTTTGAAAGCGATGGCCAATTCTACGTTCCGGGCAACCTAGGCTTCACTCCAGGGCGTTGCTCCACCTGATCGAATAGTTAGTGCCTTGGAAGTCAACGCCAGAAGCATAAAATACAATATAAATACAACAGTTTTTCTATCGTATAAAACGAATAATTGCAACCAGTATGAAACTTATGGTCATTTCTACTTCCCGAGCAACCTAGGCTTCACCCTAGGGCGTTGCTCCAACAGATTGAATACTTAGGACGTTAGAAGTCAGCGCCCTAACCATAAAATGCAAAAAAAATACAACAGGGTTTCCATCATATAACAGGAATAATTGCAACCAATTTGAAAGTGAAGGCCAATTCTACGTTCCGGGCAACCTAGGCTTCACTCTATTGCGTTGCTCCACCAGATCGAATAGTTAGTGCCTTAGAAGTCAACGCCAGAAGCATAACATACAATATAAATACAACAGCTTTCCATCGTATAAAACGAATAATTGCAACCAGTATGAAACTTATGGACATTTCTACTTTCCGAGCAAGCTAGGCTTCACCCTAGGGCGTTGGTACAACAGATTGAATTGTTAGGGCGTTAGAAGTCAACGCCCGAAGCATAAAATGCAATAAAAATACAACAGTGTATCCATCATATAACAGGAATAATTGCAACCAGTTTGAAAGCGATGGCCAATTCTACGTTCCGGTCAACCTAGGCTTCACTCTAGGGCGTTGCTCCACCTGATGGAATAGTTAGTGCCTTAGAAGTCAACGCCAGAAGCATAAAATACAATATAAATACAACAGTTTTTCCATCGTATAAAACGTATAATTGCAACCAGTATGAAACTTATGGTCATTTCTACTTTCCGAGCAACCTAGGCTTCACCCTAGGGCGTTGCTCCAACAGATTGAATAGTTAGGGCCTTAGAAGTCAACGCCCGAAGCATAAAATGCAATAAGAATACAACAGTGTATCCATCACATAACAGGAATAATTGCAACCAGTTTGAAAGCGATGGCCAATTCTACGTTCCGGGCAACCTAGGCTTCACTCCAGGGCGTTGCTCCACCTGATCGAATAGTTAGTGCCTTAGAAGTCAACGCCAGAAGCATAAAATACAATATAAATACAACAGTTTTTCCATCGTATAAAACGAATAATTGCAACCAGTATGAAACTTATGGTCATTTCTACTTTCCGAGCAACCTAGGCTTCACCCTAGGGCGTTGCTCCAACAGATTGAATAGTTAGGACCTTAGAAGTCAACGCCCTAACCATAAAATGCAAAAAAAATACAACAGTGTTTCCATCATATAACAGGAATAATTGCAACCAGTTTGAAAGTGATGGCCAATTCTACGTTCCGGGCAACCTAGGCTTCGCACTAGGGCGTTGCTCCACCAGATCGAATAGATAGTGCCTTAGAAGTCAACGCCAGAAGCATAAAATACGATATAAATACAACAGTTTTTCCATCGTATAAAACGAATAATTGCAAACAGTATGAAACTTATGTTCATTTCTACTTTCCGAGCAACCTAGGCTTCACCCTAGGGCGTTGCTCCAACAGATTGAATAGTTAGGGCCTTAGAAGTCAACGCCCGAACCATAAAATGCAAAAAAAATACAACAGTGTTTCCATCATATATCAGGAATAATTGCAACCAGTTTGAAAGCGATGGCCAATTCTACGTTCCGGTCAACCTAGGCTTCACTCTAGGGCGTTGCTCCACCTGATGGAATAGTTAGTGCCTTAGAAGTCAACGCCAGAAGCATAAAATACAATATAAATACAACAGTTTTTCCATCGTATAAAACGTATAATTGCAACCAGTATGAAACTTATGGTCATTTCTACTTTCCGAGCAACCTAGGCTTCACCCTAGGGCGTTGCTCCAACAGATTGAATAGTTAGGGCCTTAGAAGTCAACGCCCGAACCATAAAATGCAAAAAAAATACAACAGTGTTTCCATCATATAACAGGAATAATTGCAACCAATTTGAAAGTGAAGGCCAATTCTACGTTCCGGGCAACCTAGGCTTCGCTCTAGGGCGTTGCTCCACCAGATCGAATAGTTAGGGCCTTAGAAGTCAACGCCCGAACCATAAGATGCAAAAAAAATACAACAGTGTTTCCATCATATATCAGGAATAATTGCAACCAGTTTGAAAGTGATGGCCAATTCTACGTTCCGGGCGACCTAGGTTTCACTCCAGGGCATTGCTCCACCAGACCGAATAGTTACGGCCTAAGAAGTCAACGCCAGAAGCATAAAATACGATATAAATACAACAGCTTTCAATCGTATAAAACGAATAATTGCAACCAGTATGAAACTTATGGTCATTTCTACTTTCCGAGCAACCTAGGCTTCACCCTAGGGCGTTGCTCCAACAGATTGAATAGTTAGGGCCTTAGAAGTCAACGCCCGAACCATAAAATGCAAAAAAAATACAACAGTGTTTCCATCATATAACAGGAATAATTGCAACCAATTTGAAAGTGAAGGCCAATTCTACGTTCCGGGCAACCTAGGCTTCGCTCTAGGGCGTGGCTCCACCAGATCGAATAGTTAGTGCCTTAGAAGTCAACGCCAGAAGCATAAAATACAATATAAATACAACAGTTCTTCCATCGTATAAACCGAATAATTGCAACCCGTATGAAACTTATGGTCATTTCAACTTTCCGAGCAACCTAGGCTTCACCCTAGGGCGTTGCTCCAACGGATTGAATAGTTAGGTCCTTAGAAGTCAACGCCCGAACCATAAAATGCAAAAAAAATGCAACAGTGTTTCCATCATATAACAGGAATAATTGCAGCCAGTTTGAAAGTGAAGGCCAATTCTACGTTCCGGGCAACATAGGCTTCACTCTATTGCGTTGCTCCACCAGATCGAATAGTTAGTGCCTTAGAAGTCAACGCCAGAAGCATAAAATACAATATAAATACAACAGCTTTCCATCGTATAAAACGAATAATTGCAACCAGTGTGAAACTTATGGACATTTCTACTTTCTGAGCAACCTAGGCTTCACCCTAGGGCGTTGCCCCAACAGATTGAATAGTTAGGGCCTTAGAACTCAACGCCCGAACCATAAAACGCAAAAAAAAAACAACAGTGTTTCCATCATATAACAGGAATAATTGCAACCAGTTTGAAAGTGATCGCCTATTCTACGTTCCGGGCAACCTAGGCTTCACTCTATGGCGTGGCTCCACCAGATCGAATAGTTAGTGCCTTAGAAGTCAACGCCAGAAGCATAAAATACAATATAAATACAACAGTTCTTCCATCGTATAAACCGAATAATTGCAACCAGTATGAAACTTATGGTCATTTCAACTTTCCGAGCAACCTAGGCTTCACCCTAGGGCGTTGCTCCAACGGATTGAATAGTTAGGGCCTTAGAAGTCAACGCCCGAACCATAAAATGCAAAAAAAATACAGCAGTGTTTCCATCATATAACAGGTATAATTGCAAACAGTTTGAAATTGATGGCCAATTCTACGTTCCGGGCAACCTAGGCATCACTCTATTGCGTTGCTCCACCAGATCGAATAGTTAGTGCCTTAGATGTCAACGCCAGAAGCATAAAATACAATATAAATACAACAGTTTTTCCATCGTATAAAACGAATAATTGCAACCAGTATGAAACTTATGGACATTTCTACTTTCCGAGCAACCTAGGCTTCACCCTAGGGCGTTCCTCCAACAGATTGAATAGTTAGGGCCTTAGAAGTCAACGCCCGAACCATAAAATGCAAAAAAAATACAACAGTGTTTCCATCATATATCAGGAATAATTGCAACCAGTATGAAAGTGATGGCCAATTCTACGTTCCGGGCAACCTAGGTTTCACTCCAGGGCGTTGCTTCACCAGACCGAATAGTTACGGCCTAAGAAATCAACGCCAGAAGCATAAAATACGATATAAATACAACTGCTTTTCTATAGTATAAAACGAATAATTGCAACCAGTATGAAACTTATGGTCATTTCTACTTTCCGAGCAAGCTAGGCTTTACCCTAGGGCGTTGGTCCAACAGGTTGAATAGTCAGGGGATTAGAAGTCTACGCCCGAAGCATAAAATCCAATAAAAGTACTACAGTGTTTCCATCATATATCAGGAATAATTGCAACCAGTTTGAAAGTGATGGCTAATTCTACGTTCCGGACAACCTACGTTTCACTCCAGGGCGTTGCTCCACCAGACCGAATATTTACGGCCTAAGAAGTCAACGCCAGAAGCATAAAATACGATATAAATACAACAGCTTTTCCATCGTATAAATCGAATAATTGCAACCAGTATGAAACATATGGTCATTTCTACTTTCCGAGCAAGATAGGCTTCACCCTAGGGCGTTGGTCCAACAGATTGAATAGTTAGGGCCTTAGAAGTCAACGCCCGAAGCATAAAATGCAATAAAAATACAACAGTGTATCCATCATATAACAGGAATAATTGCAACCAGTTTGAATGCGATGGCCTATTCTACGTTCCGGGCAACCTAGGCTTCACTGTAGGGCGTTGCTCCACCAGATCGAATAGTTAGTGCCTTAGAAGTCAACGCCCGAAGCATAAAATGCAATAAAAATACAACAGTGTATCCATCATATAACAGGAATAATTGCAACCAGTTTGAAATTGATGGCCAATTCTACGTTCCGGGCTACCTAGGCATCACTCTATTGCGTTGCTCCACCAGATCGAATAGTTAGTGCCTTAGAAGTCAACGCCAGAAGCATAAAATACAATATAAATACAACAGTTTTTCCATCGTATAAAACGAATAATTGCAACCAGTATGAAACATATGGACATTTCTACTTTCCGAGCAACCTAGGCTTCACCCTAGGGCGTTGCTCCAACAGATTGAATAGTTAGGGCCTTAGAAGTCAACGCCCGAAGCATAAAATGCAATAAAAATACAACAGTGTATCCATCACATAACAGGAATAATTGCAACCAGTTTGAAAGCGATGGCCAATTCTACGTTCCGGGCAACCTAGGCTTCACTCCAGGGCGTTGCTCCACCTGATCGAATAGTTAGTGCCTTGGAAGTCAACGCCAGAAGCATAAAATACAATATAAATACAACAGTTTTTCTATCGTATAAAACGAATAATTGCAACCAGTATGAAACTTATGGTCATTTCTACTTCCCGAGCAACCTAGGCTTCACCCTAGGGCGTTGCTCCAACAGATTGAATACTTAGGACGTTAGAAGTCAGCGCCCTAACCATAAAATGCAAAAAAAATACAACAGGGTTTCCATCATATAACAGGAATAATTGCAACCAATTTGAAAGTGAAGGCCAATTCTACGTTCCGGGCAACCTAGGCTTCACTCTATTGCGTTGCTCCACCAGATCGAATAGTTAGTGCCTTAGAAGTCAACGCCAGAAGCATAACATACAATATAAATACAACAGCTTTCCATCGTATAAAACGAATAATTGCAACCAGTATGAAACTTATGGACATTTCTACTTTCCGAGCAAGCTAGGCTTCACCCTAGGGCGTTGGTACAACAGATTGAATTGTTAGGGCGTTAGAAGTCAACGCCCGAAGCATAAAATGCAATAAAAATACAACAGTGTATCCATCATATAACAGGAATAATTGCAACCAGTTTGAAAGCGATGGCCAATTCTACGTTCCGGTCAACCTAGGCTTCACTCTAGGGCGTTGCTCCACCTGATGGAATAGTTAGTGCCTTAGAAGTCAACGCCAGAAGCATAAAATACAATATAAATACAACAGTTTTTCCATCGTATAAAACGTATAATTGCAACCAGTATGAAACTTATGGTCATTTCTACTTTCCGAGCAACCTAGGCTTCACCCTAGGGCGTTGCTCCAACAGATTGAATAGTTAGGGCCTTAGAAGTCAACGCCCGAAGCATAAAATGCAATAAGAATACAACAGTGTATCCATCACATAACAGGAATAATTGCAACCAGTTTGAAAGCGATGGCCAATTCTACGTTCCGGGCAACCTAGGCTTCACTCCAGGGCGTTGCTCCACCTGATCGAATAGTTAGTGCCTTAGAAGTCAACGCCAGAAGCATAAAATACAATATAAATACAACAGTTTTTCCATCGTATAAAACTAATAATTGCAACCAGTATGAAACTTATGGTCATTTCTACTTTCCGAGCAACCTAGGCTTCACCCTAGGGCGCTGCTCCAACAGATTGAATAGTTAGGACCTTAGAAGTCAACGCCCTAACCATAAAATGCAAAAAAAATACAACAGTGTTTCCATCATATAACAGGAATAATTGCAACCAGTTTGAAAGTGATGGCCAATTCTACGTTCCGGGCAACCTAGGTTTCACTCCAGGGCGTTGCTCCACCAGACTGAATAGTTACGGCCTAAGAAGTCAACACCAGAAGAATAAAATACGATATAAATACAACAGCTTTTCCATCGTATAAAACGAATAATTGCAACCAGTATGAAACTTATGGTCATTTCTACTTTCCGAGCAACCTAGGCTTCACCCTAGGGCGTTGCTCCAACAGATTGAATAGTTAGGGCCTTAGAAGTCAACGCCCGAACCATAAAATGCAAAAAAAATACAACAGTGTTTCCATCATATAACAGGAATAATTGCAACCAATTTGAAAGTGAAGGCCAATTCTACGTTCCGGGCAACCTAGGCTTCGCTCTAGGGCGTTGCTCCACCAGATCGAATAGTTAGGGCCTTAGAAGTCAACGCCCGAACCATAAGATGCAAAAAAAATACAACAGTGTTTCCATCATATATCAGGAATAATTGCAACCAGTTTGAAAGTGATGGCCAATTCTACGTTCCGGGCGACCTAGGTTTCACTCCAGGGCATTGCTCCACCAGACCGAATAGTTACGGCCTAAGAAGTCAACGCCAGAAGCATAAAATACGATATAAATACAACAGCTTTCAATCGTATAAAACGAATAATTGCAACCAGTATGAAACTTATGGACATTTCTACTTTCTGAGCAACCTAGGCTTCACCCTAGGGCGTTGCCCCAACAGACTGAATAGTTAGGGCCTTAGAAGACAACGCCCGAAGCATAAAATGCAATAAGAATACAACAGTGTATCCATTATATAACAGGAATAATTGCAACCAGTTTGAAAGTGATGGCCAATTCTACGTTCCGGGCAACCTAGGCTTCACTCTAGGGCGTTGCTCCAACAGATTGAATAGTTAGGGCCTTAGAAGTCAACGCCCGAACCATAAAATGCAAAAAAAATACAACAGTGTTTCCATCATATAACAGGAATAATTGCAACCAATTTGAAAGTGAAGGCCAATTCTACGTTCCGGGCAACCTAGGCTTCGCTCTAGGGCGTTGCTCCACCAGATCGAATAGTTAGGGCCTTAGAAGTCAACGCCCGAACCATAAGATGCAAAAAAAATACAACTGTGTTTCCATCATATATCAGGAATAATTGCAACCAGTTTGAAAGTGATGGCCAATTCTACGTTCCGGGCAACCTAGGTTTCACTCCAGGGCATTGCTCCACCAGACCGAATAGTTACGGCCTAAGAAGTCAACGCCAGAAGCATAAAATACGATATAAATACAACAGCTTTCAATCGTATAAAACGAAAAATTGCAACCAGTATGAAACTTATGGACATTTCTACTTTCTGAGCAACCTAGGCTTCACCCTAGGTCGTTGCCCCAACAGACTGAATAGTTAGGGCCTTAGAAGTCAACGCCCGAACCATAAAATGCAAAAAAAATACAACAGTGTTTCCATCATATAACAGGAATAATTGCAACCAATTTGAAAGTGAAGGCCAATTCTACGTTCCGGGCAACCTAGGCTTCGCTCTAGGGCGTTGCTCCACCAGATCGAATAGTTAGGGCCTTAGAAGTCAACGCCCGAACCATAAGATGCAAAAAAAATACAACAGTGTTTCCATCATATATCAGGAATAATTGCAACCAGTTTGAAAGTGATGGCCAATTCTACGTTCCGGGCGACCTAGGTTTCACTCCAGGGCATTGCTCCACCAGACCGAATAGTTACGGCCTAAGAAGTCAACGCCAGAAGCATAAAATACGATATAAATACAACAGCTTTCAATCGTATAAAACGAATAATTGCAACCAGTATGAAACTTATGGACATTTCTACTTTCTGAGCAACCTAGGCTTCACCCTAGGGCGTTGCCCCAACAGACTGAATCGTTAGGGCCTTAGAAGACAACGCCCGAAGCATAAAATGCAATAAGAATACAACAGTGTATCCATTATATAACAGGAATAATTGCAACCAGTTTGAAAGTGATGGCCAATTCTACGTTCCGGGCAACCTAGGCTTCACTCTAGGGCGTTGCTCCAACAGATTGAATAGTTAGGGCCTTAGAAGTCAACGCCCGAACCATAAAATGCAAAAAAAATACAACAGTGTTTCCATCATATAACAGGAATAATTGCAACCAATTTGAAAGTGAAGGCCAATTCTACGTTCCGGGCAACCTAGGCTTCGCTCTAGGGCGTTGCTCCACCAGATCGAATAGTTAGGGCCTTAGAAGTCAACGCCCGAACCATAAGATGCAAAAAAAATACAACTGTGTTTCCATCATATATCAGGAATAATTGCAACCAGTTTGAAAGTGATGGCCAATTCTACGTTCCGGGCAACCTAGGTTCCACTCCAGGGCATTGCTCCACCAGACCGAATAGTTACGGCCTAAGAAGTCAAGGCCAGAAGCATAAAATACGATATAAATACAACAGCTTTCAATCGTATAAAACGAAAAATTGCAACCAGTATGAAACTTATGGACATTTCTACTTTCTGAGCAACCTAGGCTTCACCCTAGGGCGTTGCCCCAACAGACTGAATAGTTAGGGCCTTAGAAGTCAACGCCCGAACCATAAAACGCAAAAAAAAAACAATAGTGTTTCCATCATATAACAGGAATAATTGCAACCAGTTTGAAAGTGATGGCCTATTCTACGTTCCGGGCAACCTAGACTTCACTCTATGGCGTGGCTCCACCAGATCGAATAGTTAGTGCCTTAGAAGTCAACGCCAGAAGCATAAAATACAATATAAATACAACAGTTCTTCCATCGTATAAACCGAATAATTGCAACCAGTATGAAACTTATGGTCATTTCAACTTTCCGAGCAACCTAGGCTTCACCCTAGGGCGTTGCTCCAACAGATTGAATAGTTAGGGCCTTAGAAGTCAACGCCCGAAGCATAAAATGCAATAAGATTACAACAGTGTATCCATCATATAACAGGAATAATTGCAACCAGTTTGGAAGTGATGGCCAATTCTACGTTCCGGGCAACCTAGGCTTCACTCTAGGGCGTTGCTCCAACAGATTGAATAGTTAGGGCCTTAGAAGTCAACGCCCGAACCATAAAATGCAAAAAAAATACAACAGTGTTTCCATCATATAACAGGAATAATTGCAACCAGTTTGAAAGTGAAGGCCAATTCTACGTTCCGGGCAACATAGGCTTCACTCTATTGCGTTGCTCCACCAGATCGAATAGTTAGTGCCTTAGAAGTCAACGCCAGAAGCATAAAATACAATATAAATACAACAGCTTTCCATCGTATAAAACGAATAATTGCAACCAGTATGAAACTTATGGTCATTTCAACTTTCCGAGGAACCTAGGCTTCACCCTAGAGCGCTGCTCCAACGGATTGAATAGTTAGGGCCTTAGAAGTCAACGCCCGAACCATAAAATGCAAAAAAAATACAACAGTGTTTCCATCATACATCAGGAATAATTGCAACCAGTATGAAAGTGATGGCCAATTCTACGTTCCGGGCAACCTAGGTTTCACACCAGGGCGTTGCTCCACCAGACCGAATAGTTACGGCCTAAGAAGTCAACGCCAGAAGCATAAAATACGATATAAATACAACAGCTTTTCCATCGTATAAAACGAATAATTGCAACCAGTATGAAACTTATGGTCATTTCTACTTTCCGAGCAAGCTAGGCTTCACTCTAGGGCGTTGGTCCAACAGATTGAATAGTTAGGGCCTTAGAAGTCTACGCCCGAAGCATAAAATGCAATAAAAATACAACAGTGTTTCCCTAATATATCAGGAATAATTGCAACTAGTTTGAAAGTGATGGCCAATTCTACGTTCCGGACAACCTAGGTTTCACTCCAGGGCGTTGCTCCACCGGACCGAATATTTACGGCCTAAGAAGTTAACGCCAGAAGCATAAAATACGATATAAATACAACAGCTTTTCCATCGTATAAAACGAATAATTGCAACCAGTATGAAACTTATGGTCATTTCTACTTTCCGAGCAACCTAGGCTTCACCCTAGGGCGTTGCTCCAACAGATTGAATAGTTAGGGCCTTAGAAGTCAACGCCCGAACCATAAAATGCAAAAAAAATACAATAGTGTTTCCATCATATAACAGGAATAATTGCAACCAATTTGAAAGTGAAGGCCAATTCTACGTTCCGGGCAACATAGGCTTCACTCTATTGCGTTGCTCCGCCAGATCGAATAGTTAGTGCCTTAGAAGTCAACGCCAGAAGCATAAAATACAATATAAATACAACAGTTTTTCCATCGTATAAAACGTATAATTGCAACCAGTATGAAACTTATGGTCATTTCTACTTTCCGAGCAACCTAGGCTTCACCCTAGGGCGTTGCTCCAACAGATTGAATAGTTAGGACCTTAGAAGTCAACGCCCTAACCATAAAATGCAAAAAAAATACAACAGTGTTTCCATCATATAACAGGAATAATTGCAACCAGTTTGAAAGTGATGGCCAATTCTACGTTCCGGGCAACCTAGGCTTCGCTCTAGGGCGTTGCTCCACCAGATCGAATAGTTAGGGCCTTAGAGTCAACGCCCGAACCATAAGATGCAAAAAAAATACAACAGTGTTTCCATCATATATCAGGAATAATTGCAACCAGTTTGAAAGTGATGGCCAATTCTACGTTCCGGGCAACCTAGGTTTCACTCCAGGGCATTGCTCCACCAGACCGAATAGTTACGGCCTAAGAAGTCAACGCCAGAAGTATAAAATACGATATAAATACAACAGCTTTCAATCGTATAAAACGAATAATTGCAACCAGTATGAAACTTATGGACATTTCTACATTCTGAGCAACCTAGGCTTCACCCTAGGGCGTTGCCCCAACAGACTGAATAGTTAGGGCCTTAGAAGTCAACGCCCGAAGCATAAAATGCAATAAAAATACAACAGTTCTTCCATCGTATAAACCGAATAATTGCAACCAGTATGAAACTTATGGTCATTTCAACTTTCCGAGCAACCTAGGCTTCACCCTAGGGCGTTCCTCCAACGGATTGAATAGTTAGGGCCTTAGAAGTCAACGCCCGAACCATAAAATGCAAAAAAAATACAGCAGTGTTTCCATCATATAACAGGTATAATTGCAACCAGTTTGAAATTGATGGCCAATTCTACGTTCCGGGCAACCTAGGCATCACTCTATTGCGTTGCTCCACCAGATCGAATAGTTAGTGCCTTAGATGTCAACGCCAGAAGCATAAAATACAATATAAATACAACAGTTTTTCCATCGTATAAAACGAATAATTGCAACCAGTATGAAACTTATGGACATTTCTACTTTCCGAGCAACCTAGGCTTCACCCTAGGGCGTTGCTCCAACAGATTGAATAGTTAGGGCCTTAGAAGTCAACGCCCGAACCATAAATTGCAAAAAAAATACAACAGTGTTTCCATCATATATCAGGAATAATTGCAACCAGTATGAAAGTGATGGCCAATTCTACGTTCCGGGCAACCTAGGTTTCACTCCAGGGCGTTGCTCCACCAGACCGAATAGTTACGGCCTAAGAAATCAACGCCAGAAGCATAAAATACGATATAAATACAACTGCTTTTCCATCGTATAAAACGAATAATTGCAACCAGTATGAAACTTATGGTCATTTCTACTTTCCGAGCAAGGTAGGCTTCACCCTAGGGCGTTGGTCCAACAGATTGAATAGTCAGGGGATTAGAAGTCTACGCCCGAATCATAAAATGCAATAAAAAAAACAATAGCGTTTCCATCATATAACAGGAATAATTGCAACCAGTTTGAAAGTGATGACCTATTCTACGTTCCGGGCAACCTAGGCTTCACTCTATGGCGTGGCTCCACCAGATCGAATAGTTAGTGCCTTAGAAGTCAACGCCAGAAGCATAAAGTACAATATAAATACAACAGTTCTTCCATCGTATAAACCGAATAATTGCAACCAGTATGAAACTTATGGTCATTTCAACTTTCCGAGCAACCTAGGCTTCACCCTAGGGCGTTGCTCCAACGGATTGAATAGTTAGGGCCTTAGAAGACAACGCCCGAACCATAAAATGCAAAAAAAATACAGCAGTGTTTCCATCATATAACAGGTATAATTGCAACCAGTTTTAAATCGATGGCCAATTCTACGTTCCGGGCTACCTAGGCATCACTCTATTGCGTTGCTCCACCAGATCGATTAGTTAGTGCCTTAGAAGTCAACGCCAGAAGCATAAAATACAATATAAATACAACAGTTTTTCCATCGTATAAAACGAATAATTGCAACCAGTATGAAACTTATGGACATTTCTACTTTCCGAGCAACCTAGGCTTCACCCTAGGGCGTTGCTCCAGCAGATTGAATAGTTAGGGCCTTAGAAGTCAACGCCCGAACCATAAAATGCAAAAAAAAATACAACAGTGTTTCCACCATATTTCATGAATAATTGCAACCAGTATGAAAGTGATGGCCAATTCTACGTTCCGGGCAACCTAGGTATCACTCCAGGCCGTTGCTCCACCAGACCGAATAGTTACGACCTAAGAAGTCAACGCCAGAAGCATAAAATACGATATAAATACAACAGCTTTTCCATCGTATAAAACGAATAATTGCAACCAGTATGAAACTTATGGACATTTCTACTTTCCGAGCAACCTAGGCTTCACCCTAGGGCGTTGCTCCAGCAGATTGAATAGTTAGGGCCTTAGAAGTCAACGCCCGAACCATAAAATGCAAAAAAAAATACAACAGTGTTTCCACCATATTTCATGAATAATTGCAACCAGTATGAAAGTGATGGCCAATTCTACGTTCCGGGCAACCTAGGTATCACTCCAGGCCGTTGCTCCACCAGACCGAATAGTTACGACCTAAGAAGTCAACGCCAGAAGCATAAAATACGATATAAATACAACAGCTTTTCCATCGTATAAAACGAATAATTGCAACCAGTATGAAACATATGGTCATTTCTACTTTCCGAGCAAGCTAGGCTTCACCCTAGGGCGTTGGTCCAACAGATTGAATAGTTAGGGCCTTAGAAGTCAACGCCCGAAGCATAAAATGCAATAAAAATACAACAGTGTATCCATCACACAACAGGAATAATTGCAACCAGTTTGAAAGCGATGGCCAATTCTACGTTCCGGGCAACCTAGGCTTCACTCCAGGGCGTTGCTCCACCTGATCGAATAGTTAGTGCCTTAGAAGTCAACGCCAGAAGCATAAAATACAATATAAATACAACAGTTTTTCCATCGTATAAAACGAATAATTGGAACCAGTATGAAACTTATGGTCATTTCCACTTTCCGAGCAACCTACGCTTCACCCTAGGGCGTTGCTCCAACAGATTGAATAGTGAGGACCTTAGAAGTCAACGCCCTAACCATAAAATGCAAAAAAAATACAACAGTGTTTCCATCATATAACAGGAATAATTGCAACCAGTTTGAAAGTGATGGCCAATTCTACGTTCCGGGCAACCTAGGCTTCATTCCAGGGCGTTGCTCCACCTGATCGAATAGTTAGTGCCTTAGAAGTCAACGCCAGAAGCATAAAATACAATATAAATACAACAGTTTTTCCACCGTATAAAAAGAATAATTGCAACCAGTATGAAACTTATGGTCATTTCTACTTTCCGAGCAACCTAGGCTTCACCCTAGGGCGTTGCTCCAACAGATTGAATAGTTAGGGCCTTAGAAGTCAACGCCCGAACCATAAAACGCAAAAAAAAACAATAGTGTTTCCATCATATAACAGGAATAATTGCAACCAGTTTGAAAGTGATGTCCTATTCTACGTTCCGGGCAACCTAGGCTTCACTCTATGGCGTGGCTCCACCAGATCGAATAGTTAGTGCCTTAGAAGTCAACGCCAGAAGCATAAAATACAATATAAATACAACAGTTCTTCCATCGTATAAACCGAATAATTGCAACCAGTATGAAACTTATGGTCATTTCAACTTTCCGAGCAACCTAGGCTTCACCCTAGGGCGTTCCTCCAACGGATTGAATAGTTAGGGCCTTAGAAGTCAACGCCCGAACCATAAAATGCAAAAAAAATACAGCAGTGTTTCCATCATATAACAGGTATAATTGCAACCAGTATGAAAGTGATGGCCAATTCTACGTTCCGGGCAACCTAGGTTTCACTCCAGGGCGTTGCTCCACCAGACCGAATAGTTACGGCCTAAGAAATCAACGCCAGAAGCATAAAATACGATATAAATACAACTGCTTTTCCATCGTATAAAACGAATAATTGCAACCAGTATGAAACTTATGGTCATTTCTACTTTCCGAGCAAGGTAGGCTTCACCCTAGGGCGTTGGTCCAACACATTGAATAGTCAGGGGATTAGAAGTCTACGCCCGAAGCATAAAATGCAATAAAAGTACTACAGTGTTTCCATCATATATCAGGAATAATTGCAACCAGTTTGAAAGTGATGGCTAATTCTACGTACCGGACAACCTACGTTTCACTCCAGGGCGTTGCTCCACCAGACCGAATATTTACGGCCTAAGAAGTCAACGCCAGAAGCATAAAATACGATATAAATACAACAGCTTTTCCACCGTATAAAACGAATAATTGCAACCAGTATGAAACATATGGTCATTTCTACTTTCCGAGCAAGATAGGCTTCACCCTAGGGCGTTGGTCCAACAGATTGAATAGTTAGGGCCTTAGAAGTCAACGCCCGAAGAATGAAATGCAATAAAAATACAACAGTGTATCCATCATATAACAGGTATAATTGCAACCAGTTTGAAAGCGATGGCCAATTCTACGTTCCGGGCAACCTAGGCTTCACTGTAGGGCGTTGCTCCACCAGATCGAAAAGTTAGTGCCGTAGAAGTCAACGCCCGAAGCATAAAATGCAATAAAAATACAACAGTGTATCCATCATATAACAGGAATAATTGCAACCAGTTTGAAAGCGATGGCCAATTCTACGTTCCGGCCAACCTAGGCTTCATTCCAGGGCGTTGCTCCACCTGATCGAATAGTTAGTGCCTTAGAAGTCAACGCCAGAAGCATAAAATACAATATAAATACAACAGCTTTCACTCGTATAAAACGAATAATTGCAACCAGTATGAAACTTATGGACATTTCTACTTTCTGAGCAACCTAGGCTTCACCCTAGGGCGTTGCCCCAACAGACTGAATAGATAGGGCCTTAGAAGTCAACGCCCGAACCATAAAACGCAAAAAAAAAAACAATAGTGTTTCCATCATATAACAGGAATAATTGCAACCAGTTTGAAAGTGATGACCTATTCTACGTTCCGGGCAACCTAGGCTTCACTCTATGGCGTGGCTCCACCAGATCGAATAGTTAGTGCCTTAGAAGTCAACGCCAGAAGCATAAAATACAATATAAATACAACAGTTCTTCCATCGTATAAACCGAATAATTGCAACCAGTATGAAACTTATGGTCATTTCAACTTTCCGAGCAACCTAGGCTTCACCCTAGGGCGTTGCTCCAACGGATTGAATAGTTAGGGCCTTAGAAGTCAACGCCCGAACCATAAAATGCAAAAAAAATACAGCAGTGTTTCCATCATATAACAGGTATAATTGCAACCAGTTTCAAATTGATGGCCAATTCTACGTTCCGGGCTACCTAGGCATCACTCTATTGCGTTGCTCCACCAGATCGAATAGTTAGTGCCTTAGAAGTCAACGCCAGAAGCATAAAATACAATATAAATACAACAGTTTTTCCATCGTATAAAACGAATAATTGCAACCAGTATGAAACTTATGGACATTTCTACTTTCCGAGCAACCTAGGCTTCACCCTAGGGCGTTGCTCCAACAGATTGAATAGTTAGGGCCTTAGAAGTCAACGCCCGAACCATAAAATGCAAAAAAAAATACAACAGTGTTTCCACCATATTTCATGAATAATTGCAACCAGTATGAAAGTGATGGCCAATTCTACGTTCCGGGCAACCTAGGTATCACTCCAGGCCGTTGCTCCACCAGACCGAATAGTTACGACCTAAGAAGTCAACGCCAGAAGCATAAAATACGATATAAATACAACAGCTTTTCCATCGTGTAAAACGAATAATTGCAACCAGTATGAAACATATGGTCATTTCTACTTTCCGAGCAAGCTAGGCTTCACCCTAGGGCGTTGGTCCAACAGATTGAATAGTTAGGGCCTTAGAAGTCAACGCCCGAAGCATAAAATGCAATAAAAATACAACAGTGTATCCATCACATAACAGGAATAATTGCAACCAGTTTGAAAGCGATGGCCAATTCTACGTTCCGGGCAACCTAGGCTTCACTCCAGGGCGTTGCTCCACCTGATCGAATAGTTAGTGCCTTAGAAGTCAACGCCAGAAGCATAAAATACAATATAAATACAACAGTTTTTCCATCGTATAAAACGAATAATTGGAACCAGTATGAAACTTATGGTCATTTCTACTTTCCGAGCAACCTACGCTTCACCCTAGGGCGTTGCTCCAACAGATTGAATAGTGAGGACCTTAGAAGTCAACGCCCTAACCATAAAATGCAAAAAAAATACAACAGTGTTTCCATCATATAACAGGAATAATTGCAACCAGTTTGAAAGTGATGGCCAATTCTACGTTCCGGGCAACCTAGGCTTCATTCCAGGGCGTTGCTCCACCTGATCGAATAGATAGTTCCTTAGAAGTCAACGCCAGAAGCATAAAATACAATATAAATACAACAGTTTTTCCACCGTATAAAGCGAATAATTGCAGCCAGTATGAAACTTATGGTCATTTCTACTTTCCGAGCAACCTAGGCTTCACCCTAGGGCGTTGCTCCAACAGATTGAATAGTTAGGGCCTTAGAAGTCAACGCCCGAAACATAAAATGCAAAAAAAATACAACAGTGTTTCCATCATATATCAGGAATAATTGCAACCAGTTTGAAAGTGAAGGCCAATTCTACGTTTCGGGCAACCTAGGCTTCACTCTATTGCGTTGCTCCACCAGATCGAATAGTTAGTGCCTTAGAAGTCAACGCCAGAAGCATAAAATACAATATAAATACAACAGTTTTTCCATCGTATAAAACGAATAATTGCAACCAGTATGAAACTTATGGACAATTCTACTTTCCGAGCAACCTAGGCTTCACCCTAGGGCGTTGGTCCAACAGATTGAATAGTTAGGGCCTTAGAAGTCAACGCCCGAAGCATAAAATGCAATAAAAATACAACAGTGTATCCATCACTTAACAGGAATAATTGCAACCAGTTTGAAAGCGATGGCCAATTCTACGTTCCGGGCAACCTAGGCTTCACTCCAGGGCGTTGCTCCACCTGATCGAATAGTTAGTGCCTTAGAAGTCAACGCCAGAAGCATAAAATACAATATAAATACAACAGCTATTTTTCCATCGTATAAAACGAATAATTGCAACCAGTATGAAACTTATGGTCATTTCTACCTTCCGAGCAACCTAGGCTTCACCCTAGGGCGTTGCTCCAACAAATTGAATAGTTAGGACCTTAGAAGTCAACGCCCTAACCATAAAATGCCAGAAAAATACAACAGTGTTTCCATCATATAACAGGAATAATTGCAACCAGTTTGAAAGTGATGGCCAATTCTACGTACCGGGCAACCTAGGCTTCGCTCTAGGGCGTTGCTCCACCAGATCGAATAGATAGTGCCTTAGAAGTCAACGCCCGAAGCATAAAATGCAATAAGAATACAACAGTGTATCCATCATATAACAGGAATAATTGCAACCAGTTTGAAAGTGATGGCCAATTCTACGTTCCGGGCAACCTAGGCTTCACTCTAGGGCGTTGCTCCAACAGATTGAATAGTTAGGGCCTTAGAAGTCAACGCCCGAACCATAAAATGCAAAAAAAATACAACAGTGTTTCCATCATATAACAGGAATAATTGCAACCAGTTTGAAAGTGAAGGCCAATTCTACGTTCCGGGCAACCTAGGCTTCACTCTGTTGCGTTGCTCCACCAGATCGAATAGTTAGTGCCTTAGAAGTCAACGCCAGAAGCATAAAATACAATATAAACACAACAGCTTTCCATCGTATAAAACGAATAATTGCAACCAGTATGAAACTTATGGACATTTCTACTTTCTGAGCAACCTAGGCTTCACCCTAGGGCGTTGCTCCAACAGATTGAATAGTTAGGGCCTTAGAAGTCAACGCCCGAACCATAAAACGCAAAAAACATACAACAGTGTTTCCATCATATAACAGGAATAATTGCAACCAGTTTGAAAGTGGTGGCCAATTCTACGTTCCGGGCAACCTAGGCTTCACTCTATGGCGTGGCTCCACCAGATCGAATAGTTAGTCCCTTAGAAGTCAACGCCAGAAGCATAAAATACAATATAAATGCAACAGTTTTTCCATCGTATAAAACGAATAATTGCAACCAGTATGAAACTTATGGTCATTTCAACTTTCCGAGCAACCTAGGCTTCACCCTAGAGCGTTGCTCCAACGGATTGAATAGTTAGGGCCTTAGAAGTTAACGCCCGAACCATAAAATGCAAAAAAAATACAACAGTGTTTCCATCATATATCAGGAATAATTGCAACCAGTATGAAAGTGATGGCCAATTCTACGTTCCGGGCAACCTAGGTTTCACACCAGGGCGTTGCTCCACCAGACCGAATAGTTACGGCCTATGAAGTCAACGCCAGAAGCATAAAATACGATATAAATACAACAGCTTTTCCATCGTATAAAACGAATAATTGCAACCAGTATGAAACTTATGGTCATTTCTACTTTCCGAGCAAGCTAGGCTTCACTCTAGGGCGTTGGTCCAACAGATTGAATAGTTAGGGCCTTAGAAGTCTACGCCCGAAGCATAAAATGCAATAAAAATACAACAGTGTTTCCATCATATAACAGGAATAATTGCAACCAGTTGGAAAGTGATGGCCAATTCTACGTTCCGGGCAACCTAGGCTTCACTCTAGGGCGTTGCTCCACCAGATCGAATAGTTAGTGCCTTAGAAGTCAACGCCAGAAGCATAAAATACAATATAAATACAACAGTTTTTCCATCGTATAAAACGAATAATTGCAACCAGTATGAAACTTATGGACAATTCTACTTTCCGAGCAACCTAGGCTTCACCCTAGGGCGTTGGTCCAACAGATTGAATAGTTAGGGCCTTAGAAGTCAACGCCCGAAGCATAAAATGCAATAAAAATACAACAGTGTATCCATCACTTAACAGGAATAATTGCAACCAGTTTGAAAGCGATGGCCAATTCTACGTTCCGGGCAACCTAGGCTTCACTCCAGGGCGTTGCTCCACCTGATCGAATAGTTAGTGCCTTAGAAGTCAACGCCAGAAGCATAAAATACAATATAAATACAACAGCTATTTTTCCATCGTATAAAACGAATAATTGCAACCAGTATGAAACTTATGGTCATTTCTACCTTCCGAGCAACCTAGGCTTCACCCTAGGGCGTTGCTCCAACAAATTGAATAGTTAGGACCTTAGAAGTCAACGCCCTAACCATAAAATGCCAGAAAAATACAACAGTGTTTCCATCATATAACAGGAATAATTGCAACCAGTTTGAAAGTGATGGCCAATTCTACGTTCCGGGCAACCTAGGCTTCGCTCTAGGGCGTTGCTCCACCAGATCGAATAGATAGTGCCTTAGAAGTCAACGCCCGAAGCATAAAATGCAATAAGAATACAACAGTGTATCCATCATATAACAGGAATAATTGCAACCAGTTTGAAAGTGATGGCCAATTCTACGTTCCGGGCAACCTAGGCTTCACTCTAGGGCGTTGCTCCAACAGATTGAATAGTTAGGGCCTTAGAAGTCAACGCCCGAACCATAAAATGCAAAAAAAATACAACAGTGTTTCCATCATATAACAGGAATAATTGCAACCAGTTTGAAAGTGAAGGCCAATTCTACGTTCCGGGCAACCTAGGCTTCACTCTATTGCGTTGCTCCACCAGATCGAATAGTTAGTGCCTTAGAAGTCAACGCCAGAAGCATAAAATACAATATAAACACAACAGCTTTCCATCGTATAAAACGAATAATTGCAACCAGTATGAAACTTATGGACATTTCTACTTTCTGAGCAACCTAGGCTTCACCCTAGGGCGTTGCTCCAACAGATTGAATAGTTAGGGCCTTAGAAGTCAACGCCCGAACCATAAAACGCAAAAAAAATACAACAGTGTTTCCATCATATAACAGGAATAATTGCAACCAGTTTGAAAGTGGTGGCCAATTCTACGTTCCGGGCAACCTAGGCTTCACTCTATGGCGTGGCTCCACCAGATCGAATAGTTAGTCCCTTAGAAGTCAACGCCAGAAGCATAAAATACAATATAAATGCAACAGTTTTTCCATCGTATAAAACGAATAATTGCAACCAGTATGAAACTTATGGTCATTTCAACTTTCCGAGCAACCTAGGCTTCACCCTAGAGCGTTGCTCCAACGGATTGAATAGTTAGGGCCTTAGAAGTTAACGCTCGAACCATAAAATGCAAAAAAAATACAACAGTGTTTCCATCATATATCAGGAATAATTGCAACCAGTATGAAAGTGATGGCCAATTCTACGTTCCGGGCAACCTAGGTTTCACACCAGGGCGTTGCTCCACCAGACCGAATAGTTACGGCCTATGAAGTCAACGCCAGAAGCATAAAATACGATATAAATACAACAGCTTTTCCATCGTATAAAACGAATAATTGCAACCAGTATGAAACTTATGGTCATTTCTACTTTCCGAGCAAGCTAGGCTTCACTCTAGGGCGTTGGTCCAACAGATTGAATAGTTAGGGCCTTAGAAGTCTACGCCCGAAGCATAAAATGCAATAAAAATACAACAGTGTTTCCATCATATAACAGGAATAATTGCAACCAGTTGGAAAGTGATGGCCAATTCTACGTTCCGGGCAACCTAGGCTTCACTCTAGGGCGTTGCTCCACCAGATCGAATAGTTAGTGCCTTAGAAGTCAACGCCAAAAGCATAAAATACCATATAAATACAACAGTTTTTCCATCGTATAAAACGTATATTGCAACGAGTATGAAACTTATGGTCATTTCTACTTTCCGAGCAACCTAGGCTTCACCCTAGGGCGTTGCTCCAACAGATTGAATAGCTAGGGCCTTAGAAGTCAACGCCCGAACCATAAAATGCAAAAAAAATGCAACAGTGTTTCCATCATATAACAGGAATAATTGCAACCAGTTTGAAAGTGAAGGCCAATTCTACGTTCCGGGCGACATAGGCTTCACTCTATTGCGTTGCTCCACCAGATCGAATAGTTAGTGCCTTAGAAGTCAACGCCAGAAGCATAAAATACAATATAAATACAACAGCTTTCAATCGTATAAAACGAATAATTGCAACCAGTATGAAACTTATGGACATTTCTACTTTCTGAGCAACCTAGGCTTCACCCTAGGGCGTTGCCCCAACAGACTGAATAGTTAGGGCCTTAGAAGTCAACGCCCGAACCATAAAACGCAAAAAAAAAACAATAGTGTTTCCATCATATAACAGGAATAATTGCAACCAGTTTGAAAGTGATGGCCTATCCTACGTTCCGGGCAACCTAGGCTTCACTCTATGGCGTTGCTCCACCAGATCGAATAGATAGTGCCTTAGAAGTCAACGCCCGAAGCAAAAAATGCAATAAGAATACAACAGTGTATCCATCATATAACAGGAATAATTGCAACCAGTTTGAAAGTGATGGCCAATTCTACGTTCCGGGCAACCTAGGCTTCACTCTAGGGCGTTGCTCCAACAGATTGAATAGTTAGGGCCTTAGAAGTCAACGCCCGAACCATAAAATGCAAAAAAAATACAACAGTGTTTCCATCATATAACAGGAATAATTGCAACCAGTTTGAAAGTGAAGGCCAATTCTACGTTCCGGGCAACCTAGGCTTCACTCTATTGCGTTGCTCCACCAGATCGAATAGTTAGTGCCTTAGAAGTCAACGCCAGAAGCATAAAATACAATATAAATGCAACAGCTTTCCATCGTATAAAACGAATAATTGCAACCAGGATGAAACTTATGGACATTACTACTTTCTGAGCAACCTAGGCTTCACCCTAGGGCGTTGCTCCAACAGATTGAATAGTTAGGGCCTTAGAAGTCAACGCCCGAACCATAAAACGCAAAAAAATACAACAGTGTTTCCATCATATAACAGGAATAATTGCAACCAGTTTGAAAGTGGTGGCCAATTCTACGTTCCGGGCTACCTAGGCATCACTCTATTGCGTTGCTCCACCAGACCGAATAGTTACGGCCTATGAAGTCAACGCCAGAAGCATAAAATACGATATAAATACAACAGCTTTTCCATCGTATAAAACGAATAATTGCAACCAGTATGAAACTTATGGTCATTTCTACTTTCCGAGCAAGCTAGGCTTCACTCTAGGGCGTTGGTCCAACAGATTGAATAGTTAGGGCCTTAGAAGTCTACGCCCGAAGCATAAAATGCAATAAAAATACAACAGTGTTTCCATCATATAACAGGAATAATTGCAACCAGTTGGAAAGTGATGGCCAATTCTACGTTCCGGGCAACCTAGGCTTCACTCTAGGGCGTTGCTCCACCAGATCGAATAGTTAGTGCCTTAGAAGTCAACGCCAAAAGCATAAAATACCATATAAATACAACAGTTTTTCCATCGTATAAAACGTATATTGCAACGAGTATGAAACTTATGGTCATTTCTACTTTCCGAGCAACCTAGGCTTCACCCTAGGGCGTTGCTCCAACAGATTGAATAGCTAGGGCCTTAGAAGTCAACGCCCGAACCATAAAATGCAAAAAAAATGCAACAGTGTTTCCATCATATAACAGGAATAATTGCAACCAGTTTGAAAGTGAAGGCCAATTCTACGTTCCGGGCGACATAGGCTTCACTCTATTGCGTTGCTCCACCAGATCGAATAGTTAGTGCCTTAGAAGTCAACGCCAGAAGCATAAAATACAATATAAATACAACAGCTTTCAATCGTATAAAACGAATAATTGCAACCAGTATGAAACTTATGGACATTTCTACTTTCTGAGCAACCTAGGCTTCACCCTAGGGCGTTGCCCCAACAGACTGAATAGTTAGGGCCTTAGAAGTCAACGCCCGAACCATAAAACGCAAAAAAAAAACAATAGTGTTTCCATCATATAACAGGAATAATTGCAACCAGTTTGAAAGTGATGGCCTATCCTACGTTCCGGGCAACCTAGGCTTCACTCTATGGCGTTGCTCCACCAGATCGAATAGATAGTGCCTTAGAAGTCAACGCCCGAAGCAAAAAATGCAATAAGAATACAACAGTGTATCCATCATATAACAGGAATAATTGCAACCAGTTTGAAAGTGATGGCCAATTCTACATTCCGGGCAACCTAGGCTTAACTCTAGGGCGTTGCTCCAACAGATTGAATAGTTAGGGCCTTAGAAGTCAACGCCCGAACCATAAAATGCAAAAAAAATACAACAGTGTTTCCATCATATAACAGGAATAATTGCAACCAGTTTGAAAGTGAAGGCCAATTCTACGTTCCGGGCAACCTAGGCTTCACTCTATTGCGTTGCTCCACCAGATCGAATAGTTAGTGCCTTAGAAGTCAACGCCAGAAGCATAAAATACAATATAAATGCAACAGCTTTCCATCGTATAAAACGAATAATTGCAACCAGGATGAAACTTATGGACATTACTACTTTCTGAGCAACCTAGGCTTCACCCTAGGGCGTTGCTCCAACAGATTGAATAGTTAGGGCCTTAGAAGTCAACGCCCGAACCATAAAACGCAAAAAAATACAACAGTGTTTCCATCATATAACAGGAATAATTGCAACCAGTTTGAAAGTGGTGGCCAATTCTACGTTCCGGGCTACCTAGGCATCACTCTATTGCGTTGCTCCACCAGATCGAATAGTTAGTGCCTTAGAAGTCAACGCCAGAAGCATAAAATACAATATAAATACAACAGTTTTTCCATCGTATAAAACGAATAATTGCAACCAGTATGAAACTTATGGACATTTCTACTTTCCGAGCAACCTAGGCTTCACCCTAGGGCGTTGCTCCAACAGATTGAATAGTTAGGGCCTTAGAAGTCAACGCCCGAAGCATAAAATGCAATAAAAATACAACAGTGTATCCATCACATAACAGGGATAATTGCAACCAGTTTGAAAGCGATGGCCAATTCTACGTTCCGGGCAACCTAGGCTTCACTCCAGGGCGTTGCTCCACCTGATCGAATAGTTAGTGCCTTAGAAGTCAACGCCAGAAGCATAAAATACAATATAAATACAACAGTTTTTCCATCGTATAAGACGAATAATTGGAACCAGTATGAAACTTATGGTCATTTCTACTTTCCGAGCAACCTACGCTTCACCCTAGGGCGTTGCTCCAACAGATTGAATAGTTAGGACCTTAGAAGTCAACGCCCGAAACATAAAATGCAAAAAAAATACAACAGTGTTTCCATCATATATCAGGAATAATTGCAACCAGTTTGAAAGTGAAGGCCAATTCTACGTTTCGGGCAACCTAGGCTTCACTCTATTGCGTTGCTCCACCAGATCGAATAGTTAGTGCCTTAGAAGTCAACGCCAGAAGCATAAAATACAATATAAATACAACAGTGTATCCATCGTATAAAAGGATTAATTGCAACCAGTTTGAAAGTGATGGTCATTTCTACTTTCCGGGCAACCTAGGCTACACCCTAGGGCGTTGCTCCAACAGATTGAATAGTTAGGGCCTTAGAAGTCAATGCCCGAAGCATAAAATGCAATAAAAATACAACAGTTTTTCCATCATATAACAGGAATAATTGCAACCAGTTTGAAAGTGATGATCATTTCTACGTTCCGGGCAACCTAGGCTTCACTCTGGGGCGTTGCTCCGCCAGATCTAATAGTTAGTGCCTTAGAAGTCAACGCCAGAGGCATAGAATAGAATATAAATACAACAGCCGTTACACCGTATAAAACGAATAATTGCAAACTGTGTGAAGGTTGTGGTCATATCTACGTTCCGGGCAACCGAGGCTTCACTCTATGGCGTTCTTCCACCACATCCAATAGCTGCGGCCTCAGAAGTCAACGCCTGAAGCATAAAATACAATAAAAATACAACAGTCTTTCCATCCTATAACAGGAATAATTGCAACCCTTGTGAAAGTGATGTTCATTTGAACGTTCCAGGCAACCTAGGCATCACTCTAGGGCGTTGTTCCACCAGATCGAATTGCTAGGGCCTAAGAAGTCAACGCCAGAAGCATAAGATACAATATAAATATAACAGTTTTTCCATCCTATCGAACGAATAATAGCAACCAGTGTGAAAGTTATGGTCATTTCTACGTTCCGTGCAACCTAGGCTTCACGCCTAGGGCGTTGCTCCACCAGATCAAACAGTTAGGGCCTTAGAAGTCAACGCCCGAAGCATAAAATACAAAATAAATAGAACAGTTTTTCCATTGTATAAAACGAATAATTGCAACCAGTGTAAAAGTTATGGTCATTTCTACGTTCCGGGCAACCTAGGCTTCACTCCAGGGCGTTGCTCCACCAGACCGAATAGTTACGGCCTAAGAAGTCAACACCAGAAGCATAAAATACGATATAAATACAACAGCTTTTCCATCGTATAAAACGAATAATTGCAACCAGTATGAATCTTATGGTCATTTCTACTTTCCGAGCAAGCTGGGCTTCACCCTAGGGCGTTGCTCCAACAGATTGAATAGTTAGGGCCTTAGAAGTCAACGCCCGAAGCATAAAATGCAATAAGAATACAACAGTGTATCCATCATATAACAGGAATAATTGCAACCAGCTTGAAAGCGATGGCCAATTCTACGTTCCGGGCAACCTAGGCTTCACTCCAGGGCGTTGTTCCACCTGATCGAATAGTTAGTGCCTTAGAGGTCAACGCCAGAAGCATAAAATACAATATAAATACAACAGTTTTTCCATCGTATAAAACGAATAATTGCAACCAGTATGAAACTTATGGCCATTTCTACTTTCCGAGCAACCTAGGCTTCACCCTAGGGCGTTGCTCCAACAGATTGAATAGTTAGGGCATTAGAAGTCAACGCCCGAACCATAAAATGCAAAAAAAATACAACAGTGTTTCCATCATATAACAGGAATAATTGCAGCCAGTTTGAAAGTGGTGACCAATTCTACGTTCCGGGCAACCTAGGCTTCACTCTATGGCGTTGCTCCACCAGATCGAATAGTTAGTGCCTTAGAAGTCAACGCCAGAAGCATAAAATACAATATAAATACAACAGCTTTTCCATCGTATAAAACGAATAATTGCAAACAGAATGAGACTTATGGTCATTTCTACGTTCCGAGCAACCTAGGCTTCACCCTAGGGCATTGATCCAACAGATTGAATATTTAGGGCCTTAGAAGTCAACGCCCGAAGCATAAAATACAATATAAATACAACAGTTTTTCCATCGTATAGAACGGATAATTGCATCCAGTGTGAAAGTTATGGTCATTTCTACGTTCCGGGCAACCTCGGCTTCACTCTAGGGCGTTGCTCCTCCAGATCAAACAGTTAGTTCCTTAGAAGTCAACGCCCGAAGCATAAAATACAAAATAAATAGAACGGTTTTTCCATCGTATAAAACGAATAATAGCAACCAGTGTAAAAGTTATGATCATTTCTACGTTCCGGCAACCTAGGCTTCACCCCAGGGCGTTGTTCCACCAGATCGAATAGTTAGGGGCTAAGAAGTGAACGCCAGCACCATGAAATACAATATAAATACAATAGCTCTTCCATCATACAAAACGAATAATTGCAACCAGTATGAAAGTTATGGTCATTTCTACGTTCCGGGCAACCTAGGCTTCACTCTATGGCGTTCTTCCACCACATCCAATAGCTGCGGCCTCAGAAGTCAACGCCTGAAGCATAAAATACAATAAAAATACAACAGTCTTTCCATCCTATAACAGGAATAATTGCAACCCTTGTGAAAGTGATGTTCATTTGTACGTTCCACGCAACCTAGGCATCACTCTAGGTCGTTGTTCCACCAGATCGAATTGTTAGGGCCTAAGAAGTCAACGCCGGAAGCATAAGATACAATATAAATATAACAGTTTTTCCATCCTATCGAACGAATAATAGCAACCAGTGTGAAAGTTATGGTCATTTCTACGTTCCGTGCAACCTAGGCTTCACGCCTAGGGCGTTGCTCCACCAGATCAAACAGTTAGGGCCTTGGCAGTCAACGCCCGAAGCATAAAATACAATATAAATACAACAGTTTTGCAATCATATGACAGGAATAATTGCAACCAGTTTGAAAGTGATGGTCATTTCTACGTTCCGGCCAACCTAGGCTTCAATCTAGGGCGTTGCTCCACCAGATCGAATAGTTAGTGCCTTGGAAGTCAACGCCAGAAGCATAAAAAACAATATAAATACAACAGTTTTTCCATCGTATAAAACTAATAATTGCAACCAGTATGAAACTTATGGTCATTTCTACTTTGCGAGCAACCTAGGCTTCACGCTAGGGCGTTGCTCCAACAGATTGAATAGTTAGGACCTTAGAAGTCAACGCCCTAACCATAAAATGCAAAAAAAATACAACAGTGTTTCCATCATATATCAGGAATAATTGCAACCAGTTTGAAAGTGATGGCCAATTCTACGTTCCGGGCAACCTAGGTTTCACTCCAGGGCGTTGCTCCACCAGACCGAATAGTTACGGCCTAAGAAGTCAACGCCAGAAGCATAAAATACGATATAAATACAACAGCCTTTCCATCGTATAAAACGAATAATTGCAATCAGTATGAAACTTATGGTCATTTCTACTTTCCGAGCAAGCTAGGCTTCACCCTAGGGCGTTGCTCCAACAGATTGAATAGTTATGGCCTTAGAAGTCAACGACCGAAGCATAAAATGCAATAAGAATACAACAGTGTATCCATCATATAACAGGAATAGTTGCAACCAGTTTGAAAGTGATGGCCAATTCTTCGTTCCGGGCAACCTAGGCTTCACTCTAGGGCGTTGCTCCACCAGAGCGAATAGTTAGTCCCTTAGAAGTCAACGCCAGAAGCATAAAATACAATATAAATACAACAGTTTTTCCATCGTATAAAACGTATATTGCAACCAGTATAAAACTTATGGTCATTTCTACTTTCCGAGCAACCTAGGCTTCACCCTAGGGCGTTGCTCCAACAGATTGAATAGTTAGGGCCTTAGACGTCAACGCCCGAACCATAAAATGCAAAAAAAATACAACAGTGTTTCCATCATATAACAGGAATAATTGCAACCAGTTTGAAAGTGAAGGCCAATTCTACGTTCCGGGCAACCTAGGCTTCACTCTATTGCGTTGTTCCACCAGATCGAATAGCTAGTGCCTTAGAAGTCAACGCCAGAAGCATAAAATACAATATAAATACAACAGCTTTCCATCGTATAAAACGAATAATTGCAACCAGGATGAAACCTATGGTCATTTCAACTTTCCGAGCAACCTAGGCTTCACCGTAGAGCGTTGCTCCAACGGATTGAATAGTTAGGGCCTTAGAAGTCAACGCCCGAACCATAAAATGCAAAAAAAATACAGCAGTGTTTCCATCATATAACAGGTATAATTGCAACCAGTTTGAAATTGATGTCCAATTCTACGTTCCGGGCAACCTAGGCTTCGCTCTAGGGCGTTGCTCCACCAGATCGAATAGATAGTGCCTAAGAAGTCCACGCCAGAAGCATAAAATACGATATAAATACAACAGCTTTTCCATCGTATAAAACGAATAATTGCAACCAGTATGAAACTTATGGTCATTTCTACTTTCCGAGCAACCTGGGCTTCACCCTAGGGCGTTGCTCCAACAGATTGAATAGTTAGGGCCTTAGAAGTCAACGCCCGAACCATAAAATGCAAAAAAAAATACAACAGTGTTTCCATCATATATAAGGAGTAATTGCAACCAGTATGAAAGTGATGGCCAATTCTACGTTCCGGGCAACCTAGGTTTCACTCCAGGGCGTTGCTCCACCAGACCGAATAGTTACGGCCTAAGAAGTCACATCGCCAGAAGCATAAAATACGATATAAACACAACAGTTTTTCCATCGTATAAAACGAATAATTGCAACCAGTATGAAACTAATGGTCATTTCTACTTTCCGAGCAAGCTAGGCTTCACCCTAGGGCGTTGCTCCACCAGATCGAATAGTTAGGGCCTTAGAAGTCAACGCCAGAATCATAAAATACAATAAAGATGCAACAGCTTTTCCATCGTATTAAACGAATAATTTCAACCAGTGTGAATGTCATGGTCATATCTACATTGCGAGCAACCTAGGCTTAACTCTAGGGCGTTGATCCAACAGATTGAATAGTTAGGGCCTTGGCAGTCAACGCCCGAAGCATAAAATACAATATAAATACAACAGTTTTGCAATCATATGACAGGAATAATTGCAACCAGTTTGAAAGTGATGGTCATTTCTACGTTCCGGCCAACCTAGGCTTCAATCTAGGGCGTTGCTCCACCAGATCGAATAGTTAGTGCCTTGGAAGTCAACGCCAGAAGCATAAAAAACAATATAAATACAACAGTTTTTCCATCGTATAAAACTAATAATTGCAACCAGTATGAAACTTATGGTCATTTCTACTTTGCGAGCAACCTAGGCTTCACGCTAGGGCGTTGCTCCAACAGATTGAATAGTTAGGACCTTAGAAGTCAACGCCCTAACCATAAAATGCAAAAAAAATACAACAGTGTTTCCATCATATATCAGGAATAATTGCAACCAGTTTGAAAGTGATGGCCAATTCTACGTTCCGGGCAACCTAGGTTTCACTCCAGGGCGTTGCTCCACCAGACCGAATAGTTACGGCCTAAGAAGTCAACGCCAGAAGCATAAAATACGATATAAATACAACAGCCTTTCCATCGTATAAAACGAATAATTGCAATCAGTATGAAACTTATGGTCATTTCTACTTTCCGAGCAAGCTAGGCTTCACCCTAGGGCGTTGCTCCAACAGATTGAATAGTTATGGCCTTAGAAGTCAACGACCGAAGCATAAAATGCAATAAGAATACAACAGTGTATCCATCATATAACAGGAATAGTTGCAACCAGTTTGAAAGTGATGGCCAATTCTTCGTTCCGGGCAACCTAGGCTTCACTCTAGGGCGTTGCTCCACCAGAGCGAATAGTTAGTGCCTTAGAAGTCAACGCCAGAAGCATAAAATACAATATAAATACAACAGTTTTTCCATCGTATAAAACGTATATTGCAACCAGTATAAAACTTATGGTCATTTCTACTTTCCGAGCAACCTAGGCTTCACCCTAGGGCGTTGCTCCAACAGATTGAATAGTTAGGGCCTTAGACGTCAACGCCCGAACCATAAAATGCAAAAAAAATACAACAGTGTTTCCATCATATAACAGGAATAATTGCAACCAGTTTGAAAGTGAAGGCCAATTCTACGTTCCGGGCAACCTAGGCTTCACTCTATTGCGTTGTTCCACCAGATCGAATAGCTAGTGCCTTAGAAGTCAACGCCAGAAGCATAAAATACAATATAAATACAACAGCTTTCCATCGTATAAAACGAATAATTGCAACCAGGATGAAACCTATGGTCATTTCAACTTTCCGAGCAACCTAGGCTTCACCGTAGAGCGTTGCTCCAACGGATTGAATAGTTAGGGCCTTAGAAGTCAACGCCCGAACCATAAAATGCAAAAAAAATACAGCAGTGTTTCCATCATATAACAGGTATAATTGCAACCAGTTTGAAATTGATGTCCAATTCTACGTTCCGGGCAACCTAGGCTTCGCTCTAGGGCGTTGCTCCACCAGATCGAATAGATAGTGCCTAAGAAGTCCACGCCAGAAGCATAAAATACGATATAAATACAACAGCTTTTCCATCGTATAAAACGAATAATTGCAACCAGTATGAAACTTATGGTCATTTCTACTTTCCGAGCAACCTGGGCTTCACCCTAGGGCGTTGCTCCAACAGATTGAATAGTTAGGGCCTTAGAAGTCAACGCCCGAACCATAAAATGCAAAAAAAAATACAACAGTGTTTCCATCATATATAAGGAGTAATTGCAACCAGTATGAAAGTGATGGCCAATTCTACGTTCCGGGCAACCTAGGTTTCACTCCAGGGCGTTGCTCCACCAGACCGAATAGTTACGGCCTAAGAAGTCACATCGCCAGAAGCATAAAATACGATATAAACACAACAGTTTTTCCATCGTATAAAACGAATAATTGCAACCAGTATGAAACTAATGGTCATTTCTACTTTCCGAGCAAGCTAGGCTTCACCCTAGGGCGTTGGTCCAACAGATTGAATAGTTAGGGCCTTAGAAGTCAACGCCCGAACCATAAAATGCAAGAAAAATACAACAGTGTTTCCATCATATATCAGGAATAATTGCAACCAGTTTGAAAGTTATGGCCAATTCTACGTTCCAGGCAACCTAGGCTTCACCCTAGGGCGTTGCTCCACCAGATCGGATAGTTAGTGCCTTAGAAGTCAACGCCAGAAGCATAAAATACAATATAAATACAACAGTTTTTCCATTGTATAAAACGAATAATTGCAACCAGTGTAAAAGTTATGGTCATTTCTACGTTCCGGGCAACCTAGGCTTCACTCCAGGGCGTTGCTCCACCAGACCGAATAGTTACGGCCTAAGAAGTCAACACCAGAAGCATAAAATACGATATAAATACAACAGCTTTTCCATCGTATAAAACGAATAATTGCAACCAGTATGAATCTTATGGTCATTTCTACTTTCCGAGCAAGCTGGGCTTCACCCTAGGGCGTTGCTCCAACAGATTGAATAGTTAGGGCCTTAGAAGTCAACGCCCGAAGCATAAAATGCAATAAGAATACAACAGTGTATCCATCATATAACAGGAATAATTGCAACCAGCTTGAAAGCGATGGCCAATTCTACGTTCCGGGCAACCTAGGCTTCACTCCAGGGCGTTGTTCCACCTGATCGAATAGTTAGTGCCTTAGAGGTCAACGCCAGAAGCATAAAATACAATATAGATACAACAGTTTTTCCATCGTATAAAACGAATAATTGCAACCAGTATGAAACTTATGGCCATTTCTACTTTCCGAGCAACCTAGGCTTCACCCTAGGGCGTTGCTCCAACAGATTGAATAGTTAGGGCATTAGAAGTCAACGCCCGAACCATAAAATGCAAAAAAAATACAACAGTGTTTCCATCATATAACAGGAATAATTGCAGCCAGTTTGAAAGTGGTGACCAATTCTACGTTCCGGGCAACCTAGGCTTCACTCTATGGCGTTGCTCCACCAGATCGAATAGTTAGTGCCTTAGAAGTCAACGCCAGAAGCATAAAATACAATATAAATACAACAGCTTTTCCATCGTATAAAACGAATAATTGCAAACAGAATGAGACTTATGGTCATTTCTACGTTCCGAGCAACCTAGGCTTCACCCTAGGGCATTGATCCAACAGATTGAATATTTAGGGCCTTAGAAGTCAACGCCCGAAGCATAAAATACAATATAAATACAACAGTTTTTCCATCGTATAGAACGGATAATTGCATCCAGTGTGAAAGTTATGGTCATTTCTACGTTCCGGGCAACCTCGGCTTCACTCTAGGGCGTTGCTCCTCCAGATCAAACAGTTAGTTCCTTAGAAGTCAACGCCCGAAGCATAAAATACAAAATAAATAGAACGGTTTTTCCATCGTATAAAACGAATAATAGCAACCAGTGTAAAAGTTATGATCATTTCTACGTTCCGGCAACCTAGGCTTCACCCCAGGGCGTTGTTCCACCAGATCGAATAGTTAGGGGCTAAGAAGTGAACGCCAGCACCATGAAATACAATATAAATACAATAGTTCTTCCATCATACAAAACGAATAATTGCAACCAGTATGAAAGTTATGGTCATTTCTACGTTCCGGGCAACCTAGGCTTCACTCTATGGCGTTCTTCCACCACATCCAATAGCTGCGGCCTCAGAAGTCAACGCCTGAAGCATAAAATACAATAAAAATACAACAGTCTTTCCATCCTATAACAGGAATAATTGCAACCCTTGTGAAAGTGATGTTCATTTGTACGTTCCACGCAACCTAGGCATCACTCTAGGTCGTTGTTCCACCAGATCGAATTGTTAGGGCCTAAGAAGTCAACGCCAGAAGCATAAGATACAATATAAATATAACAGTTTTTCCATCCTATCGAACGAATAATAGCAACCAGTGTGAAAGTTATGGTCATTTCTACGTTCCGTGCAACCTAGGCTTCACGCCTAGGGCGTTGCTCCACCAGATCAAACAGTTAGGGCCTTAGAAGCCAACGCCCGAAGCATAAAATACAAAATAAATAGAACAGTTTTTCCATTGTATAAAACGAATAATTGCAGCCAGTGTAAAAGTTATGGTCATTTCTACGTTCCGGGCAACCTAGGCTTCACCCTGGGGCGTTGTTCCACCAGATCGAATAGTTAGGGCCTAAGAAGTGAACGTCAGAAGCATAAAATACAATATAAATACAACAGTTTTTCCATCATATAAAACAAGTAATTGCAACCAGTATGAAAGTAGTGGTCATTTCTACGTTCCGGGCAACCTAGACTACACCCTAGAGCGTTACTCCAACAGATCGAATGGTTAGTGCCTTAGAAGTCCACGGCCGAAGCATAAAATACAAAATAAATAGAACTGCTTTTCCATCGTATAAAACGAATAGTTGCAACCAGTATGAAAGTTAACGTCATTTCTACGTTCCGGGCAACCTAGGCTTCACTCTAGGGCGTTGCTCCACCAGATCGAATAGTTAGGGCCTTAGAAGTCAACGCCAGAATCATAAAATACAATAAAGATGCAACAGCTTTTCCATCGTATTAAACGAATAATTTCAACCAGTGTGAATGTCATGGTCATATCTACATTGCGAGCAACCTAGACTTAACTCTAGGGCGTTGATCCAACAGATTGAATAGTTAGGGCCTTGGCAGTCAACGCCCGAAGCATAAAATACAATATAAATACAACAGTTTTGCAATCATATGACAGGAATAATTGCAACCAGTTTGAAAGTGATGGTCATTTCTACGTTCCGGCCAACCTAGGCTTCAATCTAGGGCGTTGCTCCACCAGATCGAATAGTTAGTGCCTTGGAAGTCAACGCCAGAAGCATAAAAAACAATATAAATACAACAGTTTTTCCATCGTATAAAACTAATAATTGCAACCAGTATGAAACTTATGGTCATTTCTACTTTGCGAGCAACCTAGGCTTCACGCTAGGGCGTTGCTCCAACAGATTGAATAGTTAGGACCTTAGAAGTCAACGCCCTAACCATAAAATGCAAAAAAAATACAACAGTGTTTCCATCATATATCAGGAATAATTGCAACCAGTTTGAAAGTGATGGCCAATTCTACGTTCCGGGCAACCTAGGTTTCACTCCAGGGCGTTGCTCCACCAGACCGAATAGTTACGGCCTAAGAAGTCAACGCCAGAAGCATAAAATACGATATAAATACAACAGCCTTTCCATCGTATAAAACGAATAATTGCAATCAGTATGAAACTTATGGTCATTTCTACTTTCCGAGCAAGCTAGGCTTCACCCTAGGGCGTTGCTCCAACAGATTGAATAGTTATGGCCTTAGAAGTCAACGACCGAAGCATAAAATGCAATAAGAATACAACAGTGTATCCATCATATAACAGGAATAGTTGCAACCAGTTTGAAAGTGATGGCCAATTCTTCGTTCCGGGCAACCTAGGCTTCACTCTAGGGCGTTGCTCCACCAGAGCGAATAGTTAGTCCCTTAGAAGTCAACGCCAGAAGCATAAAATACAATATAAATACAACAGTTTTTCCATCGTATAAAACGTATATTGCAACCAGTATAAAACTTATGGTCATTTCTACTTTCCGAGCAACCTAGGCTTCACCCTAGGGCGTTGCTCCAACAGATTGAGTAGTTAGGGCCTTAGACGTCAACGCCCGAACCATAAAATGCAAAAAAAATACAACAGTGTTTCCATCATATAACAGGAATAATTGCAACCAGTTTGAAAGTGAAGGCCAATTCTACGTTCCGGGCAACCTAGGCTTCACTCTATTGCGTTGTTCCACCAGATCGAATAGCTAGTGCCTTAGAAGTCAACGCCAGAAGCATAAAATACAATATAAATACAACAGCTTTCCATCGTATAAAACGAATAATTGCAACCAGGATGAAACCTATGGTCATTTCAACTTTCCGAGCAACCTAGGCTTCACCGTAGAGCGTTGCTCCAACGGATTGAATAGTTAGGGCCTTAGAAGTCAACGCCCGAACCATAAAATGCAAAAAAAATACAGCAGTGTTTCCATCATATAACAGGTATAATTGCAACCAGTTTGAAATTGATGTCCAATTCTACGTTCCGGGCAACCTAGGCTTCGCTCTAGGGCGTTGCTCCACCAGATCGAATAGATAGTGCCTAAGAAGTCCACGCCAGAAGCATAAAATACGATATAAATACAACAGCTTTTCCATCGTATAAAACGAATAATTGCAACCAGTATGAAACTTATGGTCATTTCTACTTTCCGAGCAACCTGGGCTTCACCCTAGGGCGTTGCTCCAACAGATTGAATAGTTAGGGCCTTAGAAGTCAACGCCCGAACCATAAAATGCAAAAAAAAATACAACAGTGTTTCCATCATATATAAGGAGTAATTGCAACCAGTATGAAAGTGATGGCCAATTCTACGTTCCGGGCAACCTAGGTTTCACTCCAGGGCGTTGCTCCACCAGACCGAATAGTTACGGCCTAAGAAGTCACATCGCCAGAAGCATAAAATACGATATAAACACAACAGTTTTTCCATCGTATAAAACGAATAATTGCAACCAGTATGAAACTAATGGTCATTTCTACTTTCCGAGCAAGCTAGGCTTCACCCTAGGGCGTTGGTCCAACAGATTGAATAGTTAGGGCCTTAGAAGTCAACGCCCGAACCATAAAATGCAAGAAAAATACAACAGTGTTTCCATCATATATCAGGAATAATTGCAACCAGTTTGAAAGTTATGGCCAATTCTACGTTCCAGGCAACCTAGGCTTCACCCTAGGGCGTTGCTCCACCAGATCGGATAGTTAGTGCCTTAGAAGTCAACGCCAGAAGCATAAAATACAATATAAATACAACAGTTTTTCCATCGTATAAAACGAATAATTGCAACCAGTATGAAACTTATGGTCATTTCTATTTTCCGAGCAACCTAGGCTTTACCCTAGGGCGTTGCTCCAACAGATTGAATAGTTAGGGCCTTAGAAGGCAACGCCCGAACCATAAAATGCAAAAAAAATACAACAGTGTTTCCATCATATAACAGGAATAATTGCAACCAGTTTGAAAGTGATGGCCAATTCTACGTTCCGGGCAACCTAGGCTTCACTCTATTGCGTTGCTCCACCAGATAGAATAGTTAGTGCCTTAGAAGTCAACGCCAGAAGCATAAAATACAATATAAATACAACAGTTTTTCCATCGTATAAAACGAATAATTGCAACCAGTATGAAACTTATGGACATTTCTACTTTCCGAGCAACCTAGGCTTCACCCTAGGGCGTTGCTCCAACAGATTGAATAGTTAGGACCATAGAAGTCAACGTCCGGACCATAAAATGCAAAAAAAATACAACAGTGTTTCCATCATATATCAGGAATAATTGCAACCAGTTTGAAAGTGATGGCCAATTCTACGTTCCGGGCAACCTAGGCTTCACTCTAGGGCGTTGCTCCACCAGATCGAATAGTTAGTGCCTTAGAAGTCAACGCCAGAAGCATAAAATACACTATAAATACAACAGTTTTTCCATCGTATAAAACGAATAATTGCAACCAGTATGAAACTGACGGTCATTTCTACTTTCCGAGCAACCTAGGCTTCACCCTAGGGCGTTGCTCCAACAGATTGAGTAGTTAGGGCCTTAGACGTCAACGCCCGAACCATAAAATGCAAAAAAAATACAACAGTGTTTCCATCATATAACAGGAATAATTGCAACCAGTTTGAAAGTGAAGGCCAATTCTACGTTCCGGGCAACCTAGGCTTCACTCTATTGCGTTGTTCCACCAGATCGAATAGCTAGTGCCTTAGAAGTCAACGCCAGAAGCATAAAATACAATATAAATACAACAGCTTTCCATCGTATAAAACGAATAATTGCAACCAGTGTGAATGTCATGGTCATATCTACATTGCGAGCAACCTAGACTTAACTCTAGGGCGTTGATCCAACAGATTGAATAGTTAGGGCCTTGGCAGTCAACGCCCGAAGCATAAAATACAATATAAATACAACAGTTTTGCAATCATATGACAGGAATAATTGCAACCAGTTTGAAAGTGATGGTCATTTCTACGTTCCGGCCAACCTAGGCTTCAATCTAGGGCGTTGCTCCAACATATTGAATAGATAGGGCCTTAGAAGTCAACCCCAGAGGTTTAAAGTACAATATAAATACAACAGCGATTCCATCGTATAAAACGAATAATTGCAACCAGTGTGAAAGTTATGGTCATTTCTACGTTCCGGGCAACCTAGGCTTCACTCTATGGCGTTCTTCCACCACATCCAATAGCTGCGGCCTCAGAAGTCAACGCCTGAAGCATAAAATACAATAAAAATACAACAGTCTTTCCATCCTATAACAGGAATAATTGCAACCCTTGTGAAAGTGATGTTCATTTGTACGTTCCAGGCAACCTAGGCATCACTCTAGGGCGTTGTTCCACCAGATCGAATTGTTAGGGCCTAAGAAGTCAACGCCAGAAGCATAAGATACAATATAAATATAACAGTTTTTCCATCCTATCGAACGAATAATAGCAACCAGTGTGAAAGTTATGGTCATTTCTACGTTCCGTGCAACCTAGGCTTCACGCCTAGGGCGTTGCTCCACCAGATCAAACAGTTAGGGCCTTAGACGTCAACGCCCGAAGCATAAAATGCAAAATAAATAGAACAGTTTTTCCATTGTATAAAACGAATAATTGCAACCAGTGTAAAAGTTATGGTCATTTCTACGTTCCGGGCAACCTAGGCTTCACCCTGGGGCGTTGTTCCACCAGATCGAATAGTTATGGCCTAAGAAGTGAACGTCAGAAGCATAAAATACAATATAAATACAACAGTTTTTCCATCATATAAAGCAAGTAATTGCAACCAGTATGAAAGTAGTGGTCATTTCTACGTTCCGGGCAACCTCGACTACACCCTAGAGCGTTGCTCCAACAGATCGAATAGTTAGTGCCTTAGAAGTCCACGGCCGAAGCATAAAATACAAAATAAATAGAACTGCTTTTCCATCGTATAAAACGAATAGATGCAACCAGTATGAAAGTTAACGTCATTTCTACGTTCCGGGCAACCTAGGCTTCACTCTAGGGCGTTGCTCCACCAGATCGAATTGTTAGGGCCTTAGAAGTCAACGCCAGAATCATAAAATACAATAAAGATGCAACAGCTCTTCCATCGTATCAAACGAATAATTTCAACCAGTGTGAATGTCATGGTCATATCTACATTGCGAGCAACCTAGGCTTATCTCTAGGGCGTTGATCCAACAGACTGAATAGTTAGGGCCTTGGCAGTCAACGCCCGAAGCATAAAATACAATATAAATACAACAGTTTTTCCATCATATGACAGGAATAATTGCAACCAGTTTGACAGTGATGGTCATTTCTACGTTCCGGCCAACCTAGGCTTCAATCTAGGGCGTTGCTCCACCAGATCGAACAGTTAGTGCCTTGGAAGTCAACGCCAGAAGCATAAAAAGCAATATAAATACAACAGTTTTTCCATCGTATAAAACGAATAATTGCAACCAGTATGAAATTTAACGTCATTTCTACTTTCCGGGCAACCTAGGCTTCACCCTAGGGCGTTGCTCCACCAGATCAAACAGTTAGGGCCTTAGAAGTCAACGCCCGAATCATAAAATACAAAATAAATAGAACAGTTTTTCCATTGTATAAAACGAATAATTGCAACCAGTGTAAAAGTTATGGTCATTTCTACGTTCCGGGCAACCTAGGCTTCACCCTGGGGCATTGTTCCACCAGATCGAATAGTTATGGCCTAAGAAGTGAACGTCAGAAGCATAAAATACAATATAAATACAACAGTTTTTCCATCATATAAAACAAGTAATTGCAACCAGTATGAAAGTAGTGGTCATTTCTACGTTCCGGGCAACCTAGACTACTCCCTGGAGCGTTGCTCCAACAGATCGAATAGTTAGTGCCTTAGAAGTCCACGGCCGAAGCATAAAATACAAAATAAATAGAACTGCTTTTCCATCGTATAAAACGAATAGTTGCAACCAGTATGAAAGTTAACGTCATTTCTACGTTCCGGGCAACCTAGGCTTCACTCTAGGGCGTTGCTCCACCAGATCGAATAGTTAGGGCCTTAGAAGTCAACGCCAGAATCATAAAATACAATAAAGATGCAACAGCTTTTCCATCGTATTAAACGAATAATTTCAACCAGTGTGAATGTCATGGTCATATCTACATTGCGAGCAACCTAGGCTTAACTCTAGGGCGTTGATCCAACAGATTGAATAGTTAGGGCCTTGGCAGTCAACGCCCGAAGCATAAAATACAATATAAATACAACAGTTTTTCCATCATATGACAGGAATAATTGCAACCAGTTTGAAAGTGATGGTCATTTCTACGTTCCGGCCAACCTAGGCTTCAATCTAGGGCGTTGCTCCACCAGATCGAATGGTTAGTGCCTTGGAAGTCAACGCCAGAAGCATAAAAAACAATATAAATACAACAGTTTTTCCATCGTATAAAACGAATAATTGCAGCCAGTATGAAAGTTAACGTCATTTCTACTTTCCGGGCAACCTAGGCTTCACCCTAGGGCGTTGCTCCAACAGATTGAATAGTTAGGGCCTTAGAAGTCAACGCCGGAAGCATAAAATGCAATAAAAATACAACAGTTTTTCCATCGTATAAAAGGATTAATTGCAACCAGTTTGAAAGTGATGGTCATTTCTACTTTCCGGGCAACCTAGGCTACACCCTAGGGCGATGCTCCAACAGATTGAATAGTTAGGACCTAAGAAGTGAACGCCCAAACCATAAAATGCAAAAAAAATACAACAGTGTTTCCATCATATATCAGGAATAATTGCAACCAGTATGAAAGTGATGGCCAATTCTACGTTCCGGGCAACCTAGGTTTCACTCCAGGGCGTTGCTCCACCAGACCGAATAGTTACGGCCTAAGAAGTCACATCGCCAGAAGCATAAAATACGATATAAACACAACAGTTTTTCCATCGTATAAAACGAATAATTGCAACCAGTATGAAACTAATGGTCATTTCTACTTTCCGAGCAAGCTAGGCTTCACCCTAGGGCGTTGGTCCAACAGGTTGTATAGTTAGGGCCTTAGAAGTCAACGCCCGAACCATAAAATGCAAAAAAAATACAACAGTGTTTCCATCATATAACAGGAATAATTGCAACCAGTCTGAAAGTGAAGGCCAATTCTACGTTCCGGGCAACCTAGGCTTCACTCTATTGCGTTGCTCCACCAGATCGAATAGTTAGTGCCTTAGAAGTCAACGCCAGAAGCATAAAATACAATATAAATACAACAGCTTTCCATCGTATAAAACGAATAATTGCAACCAGTATGAAACTTATGGACATTTCTACTTTCTGAGCAACCTAGCCTTCACCCTAGGGCGTTGCTCCAACAGATTGAATAGTTAGGGGCTTAGAAGTCAACGCCCGAACCATAAAACGCAAAAAAAATACAACAGTGTTTCCATCATATAACAGGAATAATTGCAACCAGTTTGAAAGTGGTGGCCAATTCTACGTTCCGGGCAACCTAGGCTTCACTCTATGGCGTGGCTCCACCAGATCGAATAGTTAGTGCCTTAGAAGTCAACGCCAGAAGCATAAAATACAATATAAATACAACAGCTTTTCCATCGTATAAAACGAATAATTGCAACCAGTATGAAACTTATGGTCATTTCAACTTTCCGAGCAACCTAGGATTCACCCTAGAGCGTTGGTCCAACGGATTGAATAGTTAGGGCCTTAGAAGTCAACGCCCGAACCATAAAATGCAAAAAAAATACAACAGTGTTTCCATCATATATCAGGAATAATTGCAACCAGTATGAAAGTGATGGCCAATTCTACGTTCCGGTCAACCTAGGTATCACTCCCGGCCGTTGCTCCACCAGACCGAATAGTTACGACCTAAGAAGTCAACGCCAGAAGCATAAAATACGATATAAATACAACAGCTTTTCCATCGTATAAAACGAATAATTGCAAGCAGTATGAAACTTATGGTCATTTCTACTTTCCGAGCACGCTAGGCTTCACCCTAGGGCGTTGGTCCAACAGATTGAATAGTTAGTGCCTTAGAAGTCAACGCCCGAAGCATAAAATGCAATAAAAATACAACAGTGTATCCATCATATAACAGGAATAATTGCAACCAGTTTGAAAGCGATGGCCTATTCTACGTTCCGGGCAAGCTAGGCTTCACTGTAGGGCGTTGCTCCACCAGATCGAATAGTTAGTACCTTAGAAGTCAACGCCCGAAGCATAAAATGCAAAAAAAATACAGCAGTGTTTCCATCATATAACAGGTATAATTGCAACCAGTTTGAAATTGATGGCCAATTCTACGTTCCGGGCAACCTAGGCTTCGCTCTAGGGCGTTGCTCCACCAGATCGAATAGATAGTGCCTAAGAAGTCCACGCCAGAAGCATAAAATACGATATAAATACAACAGCTTTTCCATCGTATAAAACGAATAATTGCAACCAGTATGAAACTTATGGTCATTTCTACTTTCCGAGCAACCTGGGCTTCACCCTAGGGCGTTGCTCCAACAGATTGAATAGTTAGGGCCTTAGAAGTCAACGCCCGAACCATAAAATGCAAAAAAAATACAACAGTGTTTCCATCATATAACAGGAATAATTGCAACCAGTTTGAAAGTGAAGGCCAATTCTACGTTCCGGGCAACCTAGGCTTCACTCTATTGCGTTGTTCCACCAGATCGAATAGCTAGTGCCTTAGAAGTCAACGCCAGAAGCATAAAATACAATATAAATACAACAGCTTTCCATCGTATAAAACGAATAATTGCAACCAGGATGAAACCTATGGTCATTTCAACTTTCCGAGCAACCTAGGCTTCACCCTAGAGCGTTGCTCCAACGGATTGAATAGTTAGGGCCTTAGAAGTCAACGCCCGAACCATAAAATGCAAAAAAAATACAGCAGTGTTTCCATCATATAACAGGTATAATTGCAACCAGTTTGAAATTGATGGCCAATTCTACGTTCCGGGCAACCTAGGCTTCGCTCTAGGGCGTTGCTCCACCAGATCGAATAGATAGTGCCTAAGAAGTCCACGCCAGAAGCATAAAATACGATATAAATACAACAGCTTTTCCATCGTATAAAACGAATAATTGCAACCAGTATGAAACTTATGGTCATTTCTACTTTCCGAGCAACCTGGGCTTCACCCTAGGGCGTTGCTCCAACAGATTGAATAGTTAGGGCCTTAGAAGTCAACGCCCGAACCATAAAATGCAAAAAAAAATACAACAGTGTTTCCATCATATATAAGGAGTAATTGCAACCAGTATGAAAGTGATGGCCAATTCTACGTTCCGGGCAACCTAGGTTTCACTCCAGGGCGTTGCTCCACCAGACCGAATAGTTACGGCCTAAGAAGTCACATCGCCAGAAGCATAAAATACGATATAAACACAACAGTTTTTCCATCGTATAAAACGAATAATTGCAACCAGTATGAAACTAATGGTCATTTCTACTTTCCGAGCAAGCTAGGCTTCACCCTAGGGCGTTGGTCCAACAGATTGAATAGTTAGGGCCTTAGAAGTCAACGCCCGAACCATAAAATGCAAGAAAAATACAACAGTGTTTCCATCATATATCAGGAATAATTGCAACCAGTTTGAAAGTTATGGCCAATTCTACGTTCCAGGCAACCTAGGCTTCACCCTAGGGCGTTGCTCCACCAGATCGGATAGTTAGTGCCTTAGAAGTCAACGCCAGAAGCATAAAATACAATATAAATACAACAGTTTTTCCATCGTATAAAACGAATAATTGCAACCAGTATGAAACTTATGGTCATTTCTATTTTCCGAGCAACCTAGGCTTTACCCTAGGGCGTTGCTCCAACAGATTGAATAGTTAGGGCCTTAGAAGGCAACGCCCGAACCATAAAATGCAAAAAAAATACAACAGTGTTTCCATCATATAACAGGAATAATTGCAACCAGTTTGAAAGTGATGGCCAATTCTACGTTCCGGGCAACCTAGGCTTCACTCTATTGCGTTGCTCCACCAGATAGAATAGTTAGTGCCTTAGAAGTCAACGCCAGAAGCATAAAATACAATATAAATACAACAGTTTTTCCATCGTATAAAACGAATAATTGCAACCAGTATGAAACTTATGGACATTTCTACTTTCCGAGCAACCTAGGCTTCACCCTAGGGCGTTGCTCCAACAGATTGAATAGTTAGGACCATAGAAGTCAACGCCCGGACCATAAAATGCAAAAAAAATACAACAGTGTTTCCATCATATATCAGGAATAATTGCAACCAGTTTGAAAGTGATGGCCAATTCTACGTTCCGGGCAACCTAGGCTTCACTCTAGGGCGTTGCTCCACCAGATCGAATAGTTAGTGCCTTAGAAGTCAACGCCAGAAGCATAAAATACACTATAAATACAACAGTTTTTCCATCGTATAAAACGAATAATTGCAACCAGTATGAAACTGACGGTCATTTCTACTTTCCGAGCAACCTAGGCTTTACCCTAGGGCGTTGCTCCAACAGATTGAATAGTTAGGGCCTAAGAAGTCAACGCCCGAAGCATAAAATGCAATAAAAATACAACAGTGTTTCCATCGTATAAAACCAATAATTCCAACCAGTATGAAACGTATGGTCATTTCTACTTTCCGAGCAAGCTAGGATTCACCCTTGGGCCTTGCTCCAACAGACTGAATAGTTAGGACCTTAGAAGTGAACGCCCGGAACATAAAATGCAATAAAAATACAACAGTGTTTCCATCATATAACAGGAATAATTGCAACCAGTTTGAAAGTGATGGCCAATTCTACGTTCCGGGCAACCTAGGCTTCTCTCTAGGGCGTTGCTCCAACATATTGAATAGATAGGGCCTTAGAAGTCAACCCCAGAGGTTTAAAGTACAATATAAATACAACAGCGATTCCATCGTATAAAACGAATAATTGCAACCAGTGTGAAAGTTATGGTCATTTCTACGTTCCGGGCAACCTAGGCTTCACTCTATGGCGTTCTTCCACCACATCCAATAGCTGCGGCCTCAGAAGTCAACGCCTGAAGCATAAAATACAATAAAAATACAACAGTCTTTCCATCCTATAACAGGAATAATTGCAACCCTTGTGAAAGTGATGTTCATTTGTACGTTCCAGGCAACCTAGGCATCACTCTAGGGCGTTGTTCCACCAGATCGAATTGTTAGGGCCTAAGAAGTCAACGCCAGAAGCATAAGATACAATATAAATATAACAGTTTTTCCATCCTATCGAACGAATAATAGCAACCAGTGTGAAAGTTATGGTCATTTCTACGTTCCGTGCAACCTAGGCTTCACGCCTAGGGCGTTGCTCCACCAGATCAAACAGTTAGGGCCTTAGACGTCAACGCCCGAAGCATAAAATGCAAAATAAATAGAACAGTTTTTCCATTGTATAAAACGAATAATTGCAACCAGTGTAAAAGTTATGGTCATTTCTACGTTCCGGGCAACCTAGGCTTCACCCTGGGGCGTTGTTCCACCAGATCGAATAGTTATGGCCTAAGAAGTGAACGTCAGAAGCATAAAATACAATATAAATACAACAGTTTTTCCATCATATAAAGCAAGTAATTGCAACCAGTATGAAAGTAGTGGTCATTTCTACGTTCCGGGCAACCTAGACTACACCCTAGAGCGTTGCTCCAACAGATCGAATAGTTAGTGCCTTAGAAGTCCACGGCCGAAGCATAAAATACAAAATAAATAGAACTGCTTTTCCATCGTATAAAACGAATAGTTGCAACCAGTATGAAAGTTAACGTCATTTCTACGTTCCGGGCAACCTAGGCTTCACTCTAGGGCGTTGCTCCACCAGATCGAATTGTTAGGGCCTTAGAAGTCAACGCCAGAATCATAAAATACAATAAAGATGCAACAGCTCTTCCATCGTATCAAACGAATAATTTCAACCAGTGTGAATGTCATGGTCATATCTACATTGCGAGCAACCTAGGCTTATCTCTAGGGCGTTGATCCAACAGATTGAATAGTTAGGGCCTTGGCAGTCAACGCCCGAAGCATAAAATACAATATAAATACAACAGTTTTTCCATCATATGACAGGAATAATTGCAACCAGTTTGACAGTGATGGTCATTTCTACGTTCCGGCCAACCTAGGCTTCAATCTAGGGCGTTGCTCCACCAGATCGAACAGTTAGTGCCTTGGAAGTCAACGCCAGAAGCATAAAAAACAATATAAATACAACAGTTTTTCCATCGTATAAAACGAATAATTGCAACCAGTATGAAATTTAACGTCATTTCTACTTTCCGGGCAACCTAGGCTTCACCCTAGGGCGTTGCTCCACCAGATCAAACAGTTAGGGCCTTAGAAGTCAACGCCCGAAGCATAAAATACAAAATAAATAGAACAGTTTTTCCATTGTATAAAACGAATAATTGCAACCAGTGTAAAAGTTATGGTCATTTCTACGTTCCGGGCAACCTAGGCTTCACCCTGGGGCGTTGTTCCACCAGATCGAATAGTTATGGCCTAAGAAGTGAACGTCAGAAGCATAAAATACATTATAAATACAACAGTTTTTCCATCATATAAAACAAGTAATTGCAACCAGTATGAAAGTAGTGGTCATTTCTACGTTCCGGGCAACCTAGACTACTCCCTAGAGCGTTGCTCCAACAGACCGAATAGTTAGTGCCTTAGAAGTCCACGGCCGAAGCATAAAATACAAAATAAATAGAACTGCTTTTCCATCGTATAAAACGAATAGTTGCAACCAGTATGAAAGTTAACGTCATTTCTACGTTCCGGGCAACCTAGGCTTCACTCTAGGGCGTTGCTCCACCAGATCGAATAGTTAGGGCCTTAGAAGTCAACGCCAGAATCATAAAATACAATAAAGATGCAACAGCTTTTCCATCGTATTAAACGAATAATTTCAACCAGTGTGAATGTCATGGTCATATCTACATTGCGAGCAACCTAGGCTTAACTCTAGGGCGTTGATCCAACAGACTGAATAGTTAGGGCCTTGGCAGTCAACGCCCGAAGCATAAAATACAATATAAATACAACAGTTTTTCCATCATATGACAGGAATAATTGCAACCAGTTTGAAAGTGATGGTCATTTCTACGTTCCGGCCAACCTAGGCTTCAATCTAGGGCGTTGCTCCACCAGATCGAATAGTTAGTGCCTTGGAAGTCAACGCCAGAAGCATAAAAAACAATATAAATACAACAGTTTTTCCATCGTATAAAACGAATAATTGCAGCCAGTATGAAAGTTAACGTCATTTCTACTTTCCGGGCAACCTAGGCTTCACCCTAGGGCGTTGCTCCAACAGATTGAATAGTTAGGGCCTTAGAAGTCAACGCCCGAACCATAAAATGCAAAAAAAAATACAACAGTGTTTCCATCATATAACAGGAATAATTGCAACCAGTTTGAAAGTGAAGGCCAATTCTACGTTCCGGGCAACCTAGGCTTCACTCTATTGCGTTGTTCCACCAGATCGAATAGCTAGTGCCTTAGAAGTCAACGCCAGAAGCATAAAATACAATATAAATACAACAGCTTTCCATCGTATAAAACGAATAATTGCAACCAGGATGAAACCTATGGTCATTTCAACTTTCCGAGCAACCTAGGCTTCACCCTAGAGCGTTGCTCCAACGGATTGAATAGTTAGGGCCTTAGAAGTCAACGCCCGAACCATAAAATGCAAAAAAAATACAGCAGTGTTTCCATCATATAACAGGTATAATTGCAACCAGTTTGAAATTGATGGCCAATTCTACGTTCCGGGCAACCTAGGCTTCGCTCTAGGGCGTTGCTCCACCAGATCGAATAGATAGTGCCTAAGAAGTCCACGCCAGAAGCATAAAATACGATATAAATACAACAGCTTTTCCATCGTATAAAACGAATAATTGCAACCAGTATGAAACTTATGGTCATTTCTACTTTCCGAGCAACCTGGGCTTCACCCTAGGGCGTTGCTCCAACAGATTGAATAGTTAGGGCCTTAGAAGTCAACGCCCGAACCATAAAATGCAAAAAAAAATACAACAGTGTTTCCATCATATATAAGGAGTAATTGCAACCAGTATGAAAGTGATGGCCAATTCTACGTTCCGGGCAACCTAGGTTTCACTCCAGGGCGTTGCTCCACCAGACCGAATAGTTACGGCCTAAGAAGTCACATCGCCAGAAGCATAAAATACGATATAAACACAACAGTTTTTCCATCGTATAAAACGAATAATTGCAACCAGTATGAAACTAATGGTCATTTCTACTTTCCGAGCAAGCTAGGCTTCACCCTAGGGCGTTGGTCCAACAGATTGAATAGTTAGGGCCTTAGAAGTCAACGCCCGAACCATAAAATGCAAGAAAAATACAACAGTGTTTCCATCATATATCAGGAATAATTGCAACCAGTTTGAAAGTTATGGCCAATTCTACGTTCCAGGCAACCTAGGCTTCACCCTAGGGCGTTGCTCCACCAGATCGGATAGTTAGTGCCTTAGAAGTCAACGCCAGAAGCATAAAATACAATATAAATACAACAGTTTTTCCATCGTATAAAACGAATAATTGCAACCAGTATGAAACTTATGGTCATTTCTATTTTCCGAGCAACCTAGGCTTTACCCTAGGGCGTTGCTCCAACAGATTGAATAGTTAGGGCCTTAGAAGGCAACGCCCGAACCATAAAATGCAAAAAAAATACAACAGTGTTTCCATCATATAACAGGAATAATTGCAACCAGTTTGAAAGTGATGGCCAATTCTACGTTCCGGGCAACCTAGGCTTCACTCTATTGCGTTGCTCCACCAGATAGAATAGTTAGTGCCTTAGAAGTCAACGCCAGAAGCATAAAATACAATATAAATACAACAGTTTTTCCATCGTATAAAACGAATAATTGCAACCAGTATGAAACTTATGGACATTTCTACTTTCCGAGCAACCTAGGCTTCACCCTAGGGCGTTGCTCCAACAGATTGAATAGTTAGGACCATAGAAGTCAACGCCCGGACCATAAAATGCAAAAAAAATACAACAGTGTTTCCATCATATATCAGGAATAATTGCAACCAGTTTGAAAGTGATGGCCAATTCTACGTTCCGGGCAACCTAGGCTTCACTCTAGGGCGTTGCTCCACCAGATCGAATAGTTAGTGCCTTAGAAGTCAACGCCAGAAGCATAAAATACACTATAAATACAACAGTTTTTCCATCGTATAAAACGAATAATTGCAACCAGTATGAAACTGACGGTCATTTCTACTTTCCGAGCAACCTAGGCTTTACCCTAGGGCGTTGCTCCAACAGATTGAATAGTTAGGGCCTAAGAAGTCAACGCCCGAAGCATAAAATGCAATAAAAATACAACAGTGTTTCCATCGTATAAAACCAATAATTCCAACCAGTATGAAACGTATGGTCATTTCTACTTTCCGAGCAAGCTAGGATTCACCCTTGGGCCTTGCTCCAACAGACTGAATAGTTAGGACCTTAGAAGTGAACGCCCGGAACATAAAATGCAATAAAAATACAACAGTGTTTCCATCATATAACAGGAATAATTGCAACCAGTTTGAAAGTGATGGCCAATTCTACGTTCCGGGCAACCTAGGCTTCTCTCTAGGGCGTTGCTCCAACATATTGAATAGATAGGGCCTTAGAAGTCAACCCCAGAGGTTTAAAGTACAATATAAATACAACAGCGATTCCATCGTATAAAACGAATAATTGCAACCAGTGTGAAAGTTATGGTCATTTCTACGTTCCGGGCAACCTAGGCTTCACTCTATGGCGTTCTTCCACCACATCCAATAGCTGCGGCCTCAGAAGTCAACGCCTGAAGCATAAAATACAATAAAAATACAACAGTCTTTCCATCCTATAACAGGAATAATTGCAACCCTTGTGAAAGTGATGTTCATTTGTACGTTCCAGGCAACCTAGGCATCACTCTAGGGCGTTGTTCCACCAGATCGAATTGTTAGGGCCTAAGAAGTCAACGCCAGAAGCATAAGATACAATATAAATATAACAGTTTTTCCATCCTATCGAACGAATAATAGCAACCAGTGTGAAAGTTATGGTCATTTCTACGTTCCGTGCAACCTAGGCTTCACGCCTAGGGCGTTGCTCCACCAGATCAAACAGTTAGGGCCTTAGACGTCAACGCCCGAAGCATAAAATGCAAAATAAATAGAACAGTTTTTCCATTGTATAAAACGAATAATTGCAACCAGTGTAAAAGTTATGGTCATTTCTACGTTCCGGGCAACCTAGGCTTCACCCTGGGGCGTTGTTCCACCAGATCGAATAGTTATGGCCTAAGAAGTGAACGTCAGAAGCATAAAATACAATATAAATACAACAGTTTTTCCATCATATAAAGCAAGTAATTGCAACCAGTATGAAAGTAGTGGTCATTTCTACGTTCCGGGCAACCTAGACTACACCCTAGAGCGTTGCTCCAACAGATCGAATAGTTAGTGCCTTAGAAGTCCACGGCCGAAGCATAAAATACAAAATAAATAGAACTGCTTTTCCATCGTATAAAACGAATAGTTGCAACCAGTATGAAAGTTAACGTCATTTCTACGTTCCGGGCAACCTAGGCTTCACTCTAGGGCGTTGCTCCACCAGATCGAATTGTTAGGGCCTTAGAAGTCAACGCCAGAATCATAAAATACAATAAAGATGCAACAGCTCTTCCATCGTATCAAACGAATAATTTCAACCAGTGTGAATGTCATGGTCATATCTACATTGCGAGCAACCTAGGCTTATCTCTAGGGCGTTGATCCAACAGATTGAATAGTTAGGGCCTTGGCAGTCAACGCCCGAAGCATAAAATACAATATAAATACAACAGTTTTTCCATCATATGACAGGAATAATTGCAACCAGTTTGACAGTGATGGTCATTTCTACGTTCCGGGCAACCTAGGCTTCAATCTAGGGCGTTGCTCCACCAGATCGAACAGTTAGTGCCTTGGAAGTCAACGCCAGAAGCATAAAAAACAATATAAATACAACAGTTTTTCCATCGTATAAAACGAATAATTGCAACCAGTATGAAATTTAACGTCATTTCTACTTTCCGGGCAACCTAGGCTTCACCCTAGGGCGTTGCTCCACCAGTTCAAACAGTTAGGGCCTTAGAAGTCAACGCCCGAAGCATAAAATACAAAATAAATAGAACAGTTTTTCCATTGTATAAAACGAATAATTGCAACCAGTGTAAAAGTTATGGTCATTTCTACGTTCCGGGCAACCTAGGCTTCACCCTGGGGCGTTGTTCCACCAGATCGAATAGTTATGGCCTAAGAAGTGAACGTCAGAAGCATAAAATACAATATAAATACAACAGTTTTTCCATCATATAAAACAAGTAATTGCAACCAGTATGAAAGTAGTGGTCATTTCTACGTTCCGGGCAACCTAGACTACTCCCTAGAGCGTTGCTCCAACAGACCGAATAGTTAGTGCCTTAGAAGTCCACGGCCGAAGCATAAAATACAAAATAAATAGAACTGCTTTTCCATCGTATAAAACGAATAGTTGCAACCAGTATGAAAGTTAACGTCATTTCTACGTTCCGGGCAACCTAGGCTTCACTCTAGGGCGTTGCTCCACCAGATCGAATAGTTAGGGCCTTAGAAGTCAACGCCAGAATCATAAAATACAATAAAGATGCAACAGCTTTTCCATCGTATTAAACGAATAATTTCAACCAGTGTGAATGTCATGGTCATATCTACATTGCGAGCAACCTAGGCTTAACTCTAGGGCGTTGATCCAACAGACTGAATAGTTAGGGCCTTGGCAGTCAACGCCCGAAGCATAAAATACAATATAAATACAACAGTTTTTCCATCATATGACAGGAATAATTGCAACCAGTTTGAAAGTGATGGTCATTTCTACGTTCCGGCCAACCTAGGCTTCAATCTAGGGCGTTGCTCCACCAGATCGAATAGTTAGTGCCTTGGAAGTCAACGCCAGAAGCATAAAAAACAATATAAATACAACAGTTTTTCCATCGTATAAAACGAATAATTGCAGCCAGTATGAAAGTTAACGTCATTTCTACTTTCCGGGCAACCTAGGCTTCACCCTAGGGCGTTGCTCCAACAGATTGAATAGTTAGGGCCTTAGAAGTCAACGCCGGAAGCATAAAATGCAATAAAAATACAACAGTTTTTCCATCGTATAAAAGGATTAATTGCAACCAGTTTGAAAGTGATGGTCATTTCTACTTTCCGGGCAACCTAGGCTACACCCTTGGGCGTTGCTCCAACAGATTGAATAGTTAGGGCCTTAGAAGTCAATGCCCGAAGCAGAAAATGCAATAAAAATACAACAGTTTTTCCATCATATAACAGGAATAATTGCAACCAGTTTGAAAGTGATGATCATTTCTACGTTCCGGGCAACCTAGGCTTCACTCTGGGGCGTTGCTCCGCCAGATCTAATAGTTAGTGCCTTAGAAGTCAACGCCAGAGGCATAAAATAGAATATAAATACAACAGCCGTTACACCGTATAAAACGAATAATTGCAAACTGTGTGAAGGTTATGGTCATATCTACGTTCCGGGCAACCTAGGCTTCACTGTAGGGCGTTGCTCCACCAGATCGAAGTGTTACGGCCTAAGAAGTCAACGCCCGAAGCATAAAATACGATATAAATACAACAGCTTTTCCATCGTATTAAATGAATAATTGCAAACAGTGTGAAAGTAGTTGTCATTTCTACGTTCCGAGCATCCTAGGCTTCACTCTAGGGCGGTGCCCCACCATATCGAATAGCCACGGCCTTAGAAGCCTACGCCTGAAGCATAAAATGCAATACAAATACAACAGCCTTTTCGTCGTATAACAGGAATAATTTCAACAAGCGTGAAAGTAATGATCATTTCGGCGTTTCGGGCATCCTAGACTTAACTCTGAGGCATTGCTCCACCAGATCGAATAGTTAGGGCCTAAGAAGTAAACGCCAGAAGCATAAAATACGATTTAATACAACAGTTTTTCCATCGTATAAAACAAATAATTGCAACCAGTATGAGACTTATGGCCATTTCCACTTTCCGAGCAACCTAGGCTGCACCCTAAGGCGTTGCTCCAACAGGTACAATAGTTAGGGACGTAGAAGTCAACGCCCGAAGCATAAAATACAAAATAAATAGAACAGTTTTTCCATTGTATAAAACGAATAATTGCAACCAGTGTAAAAGTTATGGTCATTTCTACGTTCCTGGCAACCTAGGCTTCACCCTGGGGCGTTGTTCCACCAGATCGAATAGTTATGGCCTAAGAAGTGAACGTCAGAAGCATAAAATACAATATAAATACAACAGTTTTTCCATCATATAAAACAAGTAATTGCAACCAGTATGAAAGTAGTGGTCATTTCTACGTTCCGGGCAACCTAGACTACTCCCTAGAGCGTTGCTCCAACAGATCGAATAGTTAGTGCCTTAGAAGTCCACGGCCGAAGCATAAAATACAAAATAAATAGAACTGCTTTTCCGTCGTATAAAACGAATAGTTGCAACCAGTATGAAAGTTAACGTCATTTCTACGTTCCGGGCAACCTAGGCTTCACTCTAGGGCGTTGCTCCACCAGATCGAATAGTTAGGGCCTTAGAAGTCAACGCCAGAATCATAAAATACAATAAAGATGCAACAGCTTTTCCATCGTATTAAACGAATAATTTCAACCAGTGTGAATGTCATGGTCATATCTACATTGCGAGCAACCTAGGCTTAACTCTAGGGCGTTGATCCAACAGATTGAATAGTTAGGGCCTTGGCAGTCAACGCCCGAAGCATAAAATACAATATAAATACAACAGTTTTTCCATCATATGACAGGAATAATTGCAACCAGTTTGAAAGTGATGGTCATTTCTACGTTCCGGCCAACCTAGGCTTCAATCTAGGGCGTTGCTCCACCAGATCGAATAGTTAGTGCCTTGGAAGTCAACGCCAGAAGCATAAAAAACAATATAAATACAACAGTTTTTCCATCGTATAAAACGAATAATTGCAGCCAGTATGAAAGTTAACGTCATTTCTACTTTCCGGGCAACCTAGGCTTCACCCTAGGGCGTTGCTCCAACAGATTGAATAGTTAGGGCCTTAGAAGTCAACGCCGGAAGCATAAAATGCAATAAAAATACAACAGTTCTTCCATCGTATAAAAGGATTAATTGCAACCAGTTTGAAAGTGATGGTCATTTCTACTTTCCGGGCAACCTAGGCTACACCCTTGGGCGTTGCTCCAACAGATTGAATAGTTAGGGCCTTAGAAGTCAATGCCCGAAGCAGAAAATGCAATAAAAATACAACAGTTTTTCCATCATATAACAGGAATAATTGCAACCAGTTTGAAAGTGATGATCATTTCTACGTTCCGGGCAACCTAGGCTTCACTCTGGGGCGTTGCTCCGCCAGATCTAATAGTTAGTGCCTTAGAAGTCAACGCCAGAGGCATAAAATAGAATATAAATACAACAGCCGTTACACCGTATAAAACGAATAATTGCAAACTGTGTGAAGGTTATGGTCATATCTACGTTCCGGGCAACCTACGCTTCACTGTAGGGCGTTGCTCCACCAGATCGAAGTGTTACGGCCTAAGAAGTCAACGCCCGAAGCATAAAATACGATATAAATACAACAGCTTTTCCATCGTATTAAATGAATAATTGCAAACAGTGTGAAAGTAGTGGTCATTTCTACGTTCCGAGCATCCTAGGCTTCACTCTAGGGCGGTGCCCCACCATATCGAATAGCCACGGCCTTAGAAGCCTACGCCTGAAGCATAAAATGCAATACAAATACAACAGCCTTTTCGTCGTATAACAGGAATAATTTCAACAAGCGTGAAAGTAATGATCATTTCGGCGTTTCGGGCATCCTAGACTTAACTCTGAGGCATTGCTCCACCAGATCGAATAGTTAGGGCCTAAGAAGTAAACGCCAGAAGCATAAAATACGATTTAATACAACAGTTTTTCCATCGTATAAAACAAATAATTGCAACCAGTATGAGACTTATGGTCATTTCCACTTTCCGAGCAACCTAGGCTGCACCCTAAGGCGTTGCTCCAACAGGTACAATAGTTAGGGACGTAGAAGTCAACGCCCGAACCATAAAATGCAAAAAAAAATACAACAGTGTTACCATCATATAACAGGAATAATTGCAACCAGTTTGAAAGTGATGGCCAATTCTACGTTCCGGGCAACCTAGGCTTCACTCTGTTTCGTTGCTCCACCAGATCGAATAGTTAGTGCCTTAGAAGTCAGCGCCAGAAGCATAAAATACAATATAAATACAACAGTTTTTCCATCATATAAAACGAATAATTGCAACCAGTGTGAAAGTTATGGTCATTTCTACGTTCCGGGCAACCCAGGCTTCACTTTATGGCGTTCTTCCACCACATCCAATAGCTGCGGCCTCAGAAGTCAACGCCTGAAGCATAAAATAAAATAAAAATACAACAGTCTGTCCATCCTATAACAGGAATATTTGCAACCCTTGTGAAAGTGATGTTCATTTGTACGTTCCAGGCAACCTAGGCATCACTCTAGGGCGTTGTTCCACCAGATCGAATTGTTAGGGCCTAAGAAGTCAACGCCAGAAGCATAAGATACAATATAAATATAACAGTTTTTCCATCGTATAGAATGAATAATAGCAACCAGTGTGAAAGTTATGGTCATTTCTACGTTCCGAGCAACCTAGGCTTCACGCCTAGGGCGTTGCTCCACCAGATCAAACAGTTAGGGCCTTAGAAGTCAACGCCCGATGCATAAAATACAAAATAAATAGAACAGTTTTTCCATTGTATAAAACGAATAATTGCAACCAGTGTGAAAGTTATTGTCATTTCTACTTTCCGGGCAACCTAGGCTTCACCCTAGGGCGTTGCTCCAACAGATTGAATAGTTAGGACCTTTGAAGTCAATACCCGAAGCAAAAAATGCAATAAAAAGAAAACAGTTTTTCCATCATATAAAACGAATAATTGCAACCAGTATGCAAGTTAACGTCATTTCTACTTTCCGGGCAACCTAGGCTTCACCCTAGGGCGTTGCTCCAACAGATTGAATAGTTAGGGCCTTATAAGTCAATGCCCGAAGCATAAAATGCAACAAAAATACAAGAGTTTTTCCATCGTATAAAAGGATTAATTGCAACCATTTTGAAAGTGATGGTCATTTCTACTTTCCGGGCAACCTAGGCTACACCCTAGGGCGTTGCTCCAACAGATTGAATAGTTACGGCCTTAGAAGGCAATGCCCGAAGCATAAAATGCAATAAAAATACAACAGTTTTTCCATCATATAACAGGAATAATTGCAACCAGTTTGAAAGTGATGATCATTTCTACGTTCCGGGCAACCTAGGCATCACTCTGGGGCGTTGCTCCGCCAGATCGAATAGTTAGTGCCTTGGAAGTCAACGCCAGAAGCATAAGATACAATATAAATACAACAGTTTTTCCATCGTATAAAACGAATAATTGCTACCAGTATGGAAGTGATGGTCATTTCTACGTTCCGGGCAACCTAGGCTACACCCTAGGGCGTTGCTCCAACAGATTGAATGGTTAGGGCCTTAGAAGTCAATGCCCGAAGCATAAAATGCAATAAAAATACAACAGCTTTTCCATCATATAACAGGAATAATTGCAACCAGTTTGAAAGTGATGATCATTTCTACGTTCCGGGCAACCTAGGCTTCACTCTGGGGCGTTGCACCGCCAGATCGAATAGTTAGTGCCTTAGAAGTCAACGCCAGAAGCATAAGATACAATATAAATACAACAGTTTTTCCATCGTATAAAACGAATAATTGCAACCAGTTTGACAGTGATGGTCATTTCTACGTTCCGGCCAACCTAGGCTTCAATCTAGGGCGTTGCTCCACCAGATCGAACAGTTAGTGCCTTGGAAGTCAACGCCCGAAGCATAAAATACAAAATAAATAGAACAGTTTTTCCATTGTATAAAACGAATAATTGCAACCAGTGTAAAAGTTATGGTCATTTCTACGTTCCGGGCAACCTAGGCTTCACCCTGGGGCGTTGTTCCACCAGATCGAATAGTTATGGCCTAAGAAGTGAACGTCAGAAGCATAAAATACAATATAAATACAACAGTTTTTCCATCATATAAAACAAGTAATTGCAACCAGTATGAAAGTAGTGGTCATTTCTACGTTCCGGGCAACCTAGACTACTCCCTAGAGCGTTGCTCCAACAGATCGAATAGTTAGTGCCTTAGAAGTCCACGGCCGAAGCATAAAATACAAAATAAATAGAACTGCTTTTCCATCGTATAAAACGAATAGTTGCAACCAGTATGAAAGTTAACGTCATTTCTACGTTCCGGGCAACCTAGGCTTCACTCTAGGGCGTTGCTCCACCAGATCGAATAGTTAGGGCCTTAGAAGTCAACGCCAGAATCATAAAATACAATAAAGATGCAACAGCTTTTCCATCGTATTAAACGAATAATTTCAACCAGTGTGAATGTCATGGTCATATCTACATTGCGAGCAACCTAGGCTTAACTCTAGGGCGTTGATCCAACAGATTGAATAGTTAGGGCCTTGGCAGTCAACGCCCGAAGCATAAAATACAATATAAATACAACAGTTTTTCCATCATATGACAGGAATAATTGCAACCAGTTTGAAAGTGATGGTCATCTCTACGTTCCGGCCAACCTAGGCTTCAATCTAGGGCGTTGCTCCACCAGATCGAATAGTTAGTGCCTTGGAAGTCAACGCCAGAAGCATAAAAAACAATATAAATACAACAGTTTTTCCATCGTATAAAACGAATAATTGCAGCCAGTATGAAAGTTAACGTCATTTCTACTTTCCGGGCAACCTAGGCTTCACCCTAGGGCGTTGCTCCAACAGATTGAATAGTTAGGGCCTTAGAAGTCAACGCCGGAAGCATAAAATGCAATAAAAATGCAACAGTTTTTCCATCGTATAAAAGGATTAATTGCAACCAGTTTGAAAGTGATGGTCATTTCTACTTTCCGGGCAACCTAGGCTACACCCTTGGGCGTTGCTCCAACAGATTGAATAGTTAGGGCCTTAGAAGTCAATGCCCGAAGCAGAAAATGCAATAAAAATACAACAGTTTTTCCATCATATAACAGGAATAATTGCAACCAGTTTGAAAGTGATGATCATTTCTACGTTCCGGGCAACCTAGGCTTCACTCTGGGGCGTTGCTCCGCCAGATCTAATAGTTAGTGCCTTAGAAGTCAACGCCAGAGGCATAAAATAGAATATAAATACAACAGCCGTTACACCGTATAAAACGAATAATTGCAAACTGTGTGAAGGTTATGGTCATATCTACGTTCCGGGCAACCTAGGCTTCACTGTAGGGCGTTGCTCCACCAGATCGAAGTGTTACGGCCTAAGAAGTCAACGCCCGAAGCATAAAATACGATATAAATACAACAGCTTTTCCATCGTATTAAATGAATAATTGCAACCAGTATGAAACTTATGGTCATTTCTACTTTCCGAGCAACCTGGGCTTCACCCTAGGGCGTTGCTCCAACAGGTTGAATAGTTAGGGCCTTAGAAGTCAACGCCCGAACCATAAAATGCAAAAAAAATACAGCAGTGTTTCCATCATATAACAGGTATAATTGCAACCAGTTTGAAATTGATGGCCAATTCTACGTTCCGGGCAACCTAGGCTTCGCTCTAGGGCGTTGCTCCACCAGATCGAATAGATAGTGCCTAAGAAGTCCACGCCAGAAGCATAAAATACGATATAAATACAACAGCTTTTCCATCGTATAAAACGAATAATAGCAACCAGTATGAAACTTATGGTCATTTCTACTTTCCGAGCAACCTGGGCTTCACCCTAGGGCGTTGCTCCAACAGGTTGAATAGTTAGGGCCTTAGAAGTCAACGCCCGAACCATAAAATGCAAAAAAAAATACAACAGTGTTTCCATCATATATAAGGAGTAATTGCAACCAGTATGAAAGTGATGGCCAATTCTACGTTCCGGGCAACCTAGGTTTCACTCCAGGGCGTTGCTCCACCAGACCGAATAGTTACGGCCTAAGAAGTCACATCGCCAGAAGCATAAAATACGATATAAACACAACAGTTTTTCCATCGTATAAAACGAATAATTGCAACCAGTATGAAACTAATGGTCATTTCTACTTTCCGAGCAAGCTAGGCTTCACCCTAGGGCGTTGGTCCAACAGATTGAATAGTTAGGGCCTTAGAAGTCAACGCCCGAACCATAAAATGCAAGAAAAATACAACAGTGTTTCCATCATATATCAGGAATAATTGCAACCAGTTTGAAAGTTATGGCCAATTCTACGTTCCAGGCAACCTAGGCTTCACTCTAGGGCGTTGCTCCACCAGATCGGATAGTTAGTGCCTTAGAAGTCAACGCCAGAAGCATAAAATACAATATAAATACAACAGTTTTTCCATCGTATAAAACGAATAATTGCAACCAGTATGAAACTTATGGTCATTTCTCTTTTCCGAGCAACCTAGGCTTTACCCTAGGGCGTTGCTCCAACAGATTGAATAGTTAGGGCCTTAGAAGGCAACGCCCGAACCATAAAATGCAAAAAAAATACAACAGTGTTTCCATCATATAACAGGAATAATTGCAACCAGTTTGGAAGTGATGGCCAATTCTACGTTCCGGGCAACCTAGGCTTCACTCTATTGCGTTGCTCCACCAGATAGAATAGTTAGTGCCTTAGAAGTCAACGCCAGAAGCATAAAATACAATATAAATACAACAGTTTTTCCATCGTATAAAACGAATAATTGCAACCAGTATGAAACTTATGGACATTTCTACTTTCCGAGCAACCTAGGCTTCACCCTAGGGCGTTGCTCCAACAGATTGAATAGTTAGGACCATAGAAGTCAACGCCCGGACCATAAAATGCAAAAAAAATACAACAGTGTTTCCATCATATATCAGGAATAATTGCAACCAGTTTGAAAGTGATGGCCAATTCTACGTTCCGGGCAACCTAGGCTTCACTCTAGGGCGTTGCTCCACCAGATCGAATAGTTAGTGCCTTAGAAGTCAACGCCAGAAGCATAAAATACACTATAAATACAACAGTTTTTCCATCGTATAAAACGAATAATTGCTACCAGTATGGAAGTGATGGTCATTTCTACGTTCCGGGCAACCTAGGCTACACCCTAGGGCGTTGCTCCAACAGATTGAATGGTTAGGGCCTTAGAAGTCAATGCCCGAAGCATAAAATGCAATAAAAATACAACAGCTTTTCCATCATATAACAGGAATAATTGCAACCAGTTTGAAAGTGATGATCATTTCTACGTTCCGGGCAACCTAGGCTTCACTCTGGGGCGTTGCACCGCCAGATCGAATAGTTAGTGCCTTAGAAGTCAACGCCAGAAGCATAAGATACAATATAAATACAACAGTTTTTCCATCGTATAAAACGAATAATTGCAACCAGTTTGACAGTGATGGTCATTTCTACGTTCCGGCCAACCTAGGCTTCAATCTAGGGCGTTGCTCCACCAGATCGAACAGTTAGTGCCTTGGAAGTCAACGCCAGAAGCATAAAAAACAATATAAATACAACAGTTTTTCCATCGTATAAAACGAATAATTGCAACCAGTATGAAATTTAACGTCATTTCTACTTTCCGGGCAACCTAGGCTTCACCCTAGGGCGTTGCTCCACCAGATCAAACAGTTAGGGCCTTAGAAGTCAACGCCCGAAGCATAAAATACAAAAAAAATACAACAGTGTTACCATCATATAACAGGAATAATTGCAACCAGTTTGAAAGTGATGGCCAATTCTACGTTCCGGGCAACCTAGGCTTCACTCTATTGCGTTGTTCCACCAGATCGAATAGCTAGTGCCTTAGAAGTCAACGCCAGAAGCATAAAATACAATATAAATACAACAGCTTTCCATCGTATAAAACGAATAATTGCAACCAGGATGAAACCTATGGTCATTTCAACTTTCCGAGCAACCTAGGCTTCACCCTAGAGCGTTGCTCCAACGGATTGAATAGTTAGGGCCTTAGAAGTCAACGCCCGAACCATAAAATGCAAAAAAAATACAGCAGTGTTTCCATCATATAACAGGTATAATTGCAACCAGTTTGAAATTGATGGCCAATTCTACGTTCCGGGCAACCTAGGCTTCGCTCTAGGGCGTTGCTCCACCAGATCGAATAGATAGTGCCTAAGAAGTCCACGCCAGAAGCATAAAATACGATATAAATACAACAGCTTTTCCATCGTATAAAACGAATAATTGCAACCAGTATGAAACTTATGGTCATTTCTACTTTCCGAGCAACCTGGGCTTCACCCTAGGGCGTTGCTCCAACAGGTTGAATAGTTAGGGCCTTAGAAGTCAACGCCCGAACCATAAAATGCAAAAAAAAATACAACAGTGTTTCCATCATATATAAGGAGTAATTGCAACCAGTATGAAAGTGATGGCCAATTCTACGTTCCGGGCAACCTAGGTTTCACTCCAGGGCGTTGCTCCACCAGACCGAATAGTTACGGCCTAAGAAGTCACATCGCCAGAAGCATAAAATACGATATAAACACAACAGTTTTTCCATCGTATAAAACGAATAATTGCAACCAGTATGAAACTAATGGTCATTTCTACTTTCCGAGCAAGCTAGGCTTCACCCTAGGGCGTTGGTCCAACAGATTGAATAGTTAGGGCCTTAGAAGTCAACGCCCGAACCATAAAATGCAAGAAAAATACAACAGTGTTTCCATCATATATCAGGAATAATTGCAACCAGTTTGAAAGTTATGGCCAATTCTACGTTCCAGGCAACCTAGGCTTCACTCTAGGGCGTTGCTCCACCAGATCGGATAGTTAGTGCCTTAGAAGTCAACGCCAGAAGCATAAAATACAATATAAATACAACAGTTTTTCCATCGTATAAAACGAATAATTGCAACCAGTATGAAACTTATGGTCATTTCTATTTTCCGAGCAACCTAGGCTTTACCCTAGGGCGTTGCTCCAACAGATTGAATAGTTAGGGCCTTAGAAGGCAACGCCCGAACCATAAAATGCAAAAAAAATACAACAGTGTTTCCATCATATAACAGGAATAATTGCAACCAGTTTGAAAGTGATGGCCAATTCTACGTTCCGGGCAACCTAGGCTTCACTCTATTGCGTTGCTCCACCAGATAGAATAGTTAGTGCCTTAGAAGTCAACGCCAGAAGCATAAAATACAATATAAATACAACAGTTTTTCCATCGTATAAAACGAATAATTGCAACCAGTATGAAACTTATGGACATTTCTACTTTCCGAGCAACCTAGGCTTCACCCTAGGGCGTTGCTCCAACAGATTGAATAGTTAGGACCATAGAAGTCAACGCCCGGACCATAAAATGCAAAAAAAATACAACAGTGTTTCCATCATATATCAGGAATAATTGCAACCAGTTTGAAAGTGATGGCCAATTCTACGTTCCGGGCAACCTAGGCTTCACTCTAGGGCGTTGCTCCACCAGATCGAATAGTTAGTGCCTTAGAAGTCAACGCCAGAAGCATAAAATACACTATAAATACAACAGTTTTTCCATCGTATAAAACGAATAATTGCTACCAGTATGGAAGTGATGGTCATTTCTACGTTCCGGGCAACCTAGGCTACACCCTAGGGCGTTGCTCCAACAGATTGAATGGTTAGGGCCTTAGAAGTCAATGCCCGAAGCATAAAATGCAATAAAAATACAACAGCTTTTCCATCATATAACAGGAATAATTGCAACCAGTTTGAAAGTGATGATCATTTCTACGTTCCGGGCAACCTAGGCTTCACTCTGGGGCGTTGCACCGCCAGATCGAATAGTTAGTGCCTTAGAAGTCAACGCCAGAAGCATAAGATACAATATAAATACAACAGTTTTTCCATCGTATAAAACGAATAATTGCAACCAGTTTGACAGTGATGGTCATTTCTACGTTCCGGCCAACCTAGGCTTCAATCTAGGGCGTTGCTCCACCAGATCGAACAGTTAGTGCCTTGGAAGTCAACGCCAGAAGCATAAAAAACAATATAAATACAACAGTTTTTCCATCGTATAAAACGAATAATTGCAACCAGTATGAAATTTAACGTCATTTCTACTTTCCGGGCAACCTAGGCTTCACCCTAGGGCGTTGCTCCACCAGATCAAACAGTTAGGGCCTTAGAAGTCAACGCCCGAAGCATAAAATACAAAAAAAATACAACAGTGTTACCATCATATAACAGGAATAATTGCAACCAGTTTGAAAGTGATGGCCTATTCTACGTTCCGGGCAACCTAGGCTTCACTCTGTTTCGTTGCTCCACCAGATCGAATAGTTAGTGCCTTAGAAGTCAGCGCCAGAAGCATAAAATACAATATAAATACAACAGTTTTTCCATCGTATAAAACGAATAATTGCAACCAGTATGAGACCTATGGTCATTTCTACGTTCCGAGCAACGTAGGCTTCACCCTAGGGCGTTGATCCAACAGATTGAATATTTAGGGCCTTAGAAGTCAACGCCAGAAGCATAAAATACAAAATAAATAGAACAGTTTTTCCATCGTATAAAACGAATAATAGCAACCAGTGTGAAAGTTATGATCATTTCTACGTTCCGGCAACCTAGGCTTCACCCCAGGGCGTTGTTCCACCAGATCGAATAGTTAGGGGCTAAGAAGTGAACGCCAGCAGCATAAAATACAATATAAATACAATAGTTCTTCCATCATATAAAACGAATAATTGCAACCAGTATGAAAGTTATGGTCATTTCTACGTTCCGGGCAACCCAGGCTTCACTTTATGGCGTTCTTCCACCACATCCAATAGCTGCGGCCTCAGAAGTCAACGCCTGAAGCATAAAATACAATAAAAATACAACAGTCTGTCCATCCTATAACAGGAATATTTGCAACCCTTGTGAAAGTGATGTTCATTTGTACGTTCCAGGCAACCTAGGCATCACTCTAGGGCGTTGTTCCACCAGATCGAATTGTTAGGGCCTAAGAAGTCAACGCCAGAAGCATAAGATACAATATAAATATAACAGTTTTTCCATCGTATAGAATGAATAATAGCAACCAGTGTGAAAGTTATGGTCATTTCTACGTTCCGAGCAACCTAGGCTTCACGCCTAGGGCGTTGCTCCACCAGATCAAACAGTTAGGGCCTTAGAAGTCAACGCCCGAAGCATAAAATACAAAATAAATAGAACAGTTTTTCCATTGTATAAAACGAATAATTGCAACCAGTGTGAAAGTTATTGTCATTTCTACTTTCCGGGCAACCTAGGCTTCACCCTAGGGCGTTGCTCCAACAGATTGAATAGTTAGGACCTTTGAAGTCAATACCCGAAGCAAAAAATGCAATAAAAAGAAAACAGTTTTTCCATCATATAACAGGAATAATTGCAACCAGTTTGAAAGTGATGGTCATTTCTACGTTCCCGGCAACCTAGGCTTCAATCTAGGGCGTTGCTCCACCAGATCGAATAGTTAGTGCCTTAGAAGTCAACGCCAGAAGCATAAAAAACAATATAAATACAACAGTTTTTCCATCGTATAAAACGAATAATTGCAACCAGTATGCAAGTTAACGTCATTTCTACTTTCCGGGCAACCTAGGCTTCACCCTAGGGCGTTGCTCCAACAGATTGAATAGTTAGGGCCTTATAAGTCAATGCCCGAAGCATAAAATGCAACAAAAATACAACAGTTTTTCCATCGTATAAAAGGATTAATCGCAACCAGTTTGAAAGTGATGGTCATTTCTACTTTCCGGGCAACCTAGGCATCACTCTGGGGCGTTGCTCCGCCAGATCGAATAGTTAGTGCCTTAGAAGTCAACGCCAGAAGCATAAGATACAATATAAATACAACAGTTTTTCCATCGTATAAAACGAATAATTGCTACCAGTATGGAAGTGATGGTCATTTCTACGTTCCGGGCAACCTAGGCTACACCCTAGGGCGTTGCTCCAACAGATTGAATGGTTAGGGCCTTAGAAGTCAATGCCCGAATCATAAAATGCAATAAAAATACAACAGCTTTTCCATCATATAACAGGAATAATTGCAACCAGTTTGAAAGTGATGATCATTTCTACGTTCCGGGCAACCTAGGCTTCACTCTGGGGCGTTGCACCGCCAGATCGAATAGTTAGTGCCTTAGAAGTCAACGCCAGAAGCATAAGATACAATATAAATACAACAGTTTTTCCATCGTATAAAACGAATAATTGCTACCAGTATGGAAGTGATGGTCATTTCTTCGTTACGGGCAACCTAGGCCTCACTCTAGGGCGTTGTTCCACCAGATTGAATAGTTAGGGCCTTATAAGTCAATGCCCGAAACATAAAATGCAATAAAAATACAACAGCTTTTCCATCATATAACAGCAATAATGCCAACCAGTTTGAAAGTGATGGTCATTTCTACGTTCCGGGCAACCTAGGCTTCACCCTAGGGGGTTGCTCCAACAGATTGATTAGCTAGGGCCTTAGAAGTCAACGTCAGAAGCATAAAATACAGTATAAATACAACAGTTTTTCCATTGTATAGCATGACTAATTGCAACCAGTGCGAAAGTAACGATCATTTCGACGTTTCGGGCATCCTAGACTTAACTCTGAGGCGCTGCTCCACCAGATCGAAGAGTTAGTGTCTAAGAAGTCAACACGGGAAGCATAAAATACAATATAAGTACAACAGCTTTTCCATCGTAGAAAACGAACAATTGCAACCTGTGTGAAGGTTATGGTCATATCTACGTTCCGGGCAACCTAGGCTTCACTGTAGGGCGTTGCTCCACAGGATCGAATAGGTAGGGCCATAGAAGTCTCCGCCCGAAGCATAAAATGCAATATAAATACAACAGTTTTTCCATCGTATAAAAGGATTAATTGCAACCAGTTTGAAAGTGATGATCATTTCTACGTTCCGGGCACCTCGGCTTCACTCTAGGGCGTTGCTCCACCAGATCGAACACTTAGGGCCTAAGAAGTCTACGCCAGAAGCATAAAATACAATATAAATATAACAGTTTTTCCATCGTATAAAACGAATAATAGCAACCAGTGTGAAAGTTCTGGTCATTTCTACGTTCCGGGCAACCTAGGCTTCACTCTAGGGCGTTGCTCCACCAGATCGAATAGTTAGGGCCTTAGAAGTCAACGCCCGAAGCATAAAATACAAAATAAATAGAACAGTTTTTCCAGTGTATAAAACGAATAATTGCTACCAGTGTGAAAGTTATGTTCATTTCTACATTTCTGACAGCCTAGGCGTCACTGTTGGGTGTTGTTCCACCAAATCGTATAGGTAGGGCCATAGAAGACAACGCCAGAAGCATAAAATACAATATAAATATAACAGTTTATACACCGTATAAAACGAATAATAGCAACCAGTGTGAAAGTTCTGGTCATTTCTACGTTGCGGGCAACCTAGGCTTCACTCTAGGGCGTTGCTCCACCAGATCGAATAGTTAGGGCCTTAGAAGTCAACGCCCGAAGCATAAAATACAAAGTAAATAGAACACTTTTTCCATTGTATAAAACGAATAATTGCTACCAGTGTGAACGTTATGTTCATTTCTACGTTTCTGACAACCTAGGCTTCACTGTAGGGTGTTGCTCCACCAAATCGAATAGGTAGGGCCATGGAAGTCAATGCCCGAAGCATAAAATACAATAAATATACAAGAGTTTTTCCATCGTATAACAGGAATAATTGCAACCAGTGTGAAAGTGATGGTCATTTCTACGTTCTGGGCAACCTAGGCTTCACTCTAGGGCGTCGTTCCACCAGATCGAATAGTTAGGGCCTAAGAAGTCAACGCCAGAAGCATAAAATACGATATAAATACCACAGCTTTTCCGTCGTATAAAGCGAATAATTGCAACCAGTGTGAAAGTTATGGTCATTTCTACGTTCCGGGAAACCTAGGCTTCACTCTGGGGCGTTGCTCCACCAGATGGAATAGTTAGGGCCTTAGAAGTCAACGCCCGAAGCATAAAATACAAAATAAATAGAACAGTTTTTCCATTGTATAAAACGAATAATTGCTACCAGTGTGAAAGTTATGTTCATTTCTACGTTTCTGACAACCTAGGCTTCACTGTAGGGTGTTGCTCCACCAAATCGAATAGGTAGGGCCATAGAAGTCAACGCCAGAAGCATAAAATACAATATAAATATAACAGTTTTTCCATCGTATAAAACGAATAATAGCAACCAGTGTGAAACTTCTGGTCATTTCTACGTTCCGGGCAACCTAGGCTTCACTCTAGGGCGTTGCTCAACCAGACCGAATAGTTAGGGCCTTAGAAGTCAACGCCCGAAGCATAAAGTACAAAATAAATAGAACAGTTTTTCCATCGTATAAAACGAATAATTGCAACAAGTATGAAAGTTGTGGTTATTTCTACTTTCCGGGCAACCTCGGCTTCACTCTAGGGCGTTGCTCCACCAGATCGAATAGTTAGTGCCTTAGAATTCAACGCCAGAAGCATAAAATACAATATCAATACAACAGTTTTTCCATCGTATAAACCGAATAATTGCAACCAGTATGAAAGTTATGGTCATTTCTACTTTCCGGGCAACCTAGGATCCACCCTAGGGCGTTGCTGCAACCGATTGAATAGTTAGGGCCTTAGGAGTCAACGCCCGAAGCATAAAATACAATATAAATCGAACAGTTTTTCCATCGTATAAAACGAATAATTGCTACCGGTGTGAAAGTTATGGTCATTTCTACGTTCCAGGCAACCTAGGCATCACCCTAGGGTGTTGTTCCACCAGATGGAATAGGTAGAGCATAAGAAGTCAACGCCCGAAGCATAAAATACAAAATAAATAGAACAGTTTTTCCATCGTATAAAACTAATATTTGCAACCAGTGTGAAAGTAATGGGCATTTCTACGTTCCGGGCAACTTAGGCTTCACTCTAGGGCGTTGCTCCACCAAATCGAATAGCTGCGGCCTTAGAAGTCAACGCCAGAAGGATAAAATACAGTATAAATGCAACAATTTTTCCATTGTATAGCATGACTAATTGCAACCAGTGCGAAAGTAACGACCATTTCGACGTTTCGGGCATCCTAGACTTAACTCTCAGGCGTTGCTCCACTAGATCGAAGAGTTAGGGTCTAAGAAGTCAACACCGGAAGCATAAAATACAATTTAAATACAACAGCTTTTCCATCGTAGAAAACGAATAATTGCAACCTGTGTAGGTTATGGACATATCTACGTTCCGGGCAACCTAGGCTTCACTGTAGGGTGTTGCTCCACCAGATCGAATAGGTAGGGCCATAGAAGTCTCCGCCCGAAGCATAAAATGCAATATAAATACAACAGTTTTTCCATCGTGTAAAAGGATTAATTGCAACCAGTTTGAAAGTGATGATCATTGCTACGTTCCGGGCAACCTCGGCTTCACTCTAGGGCGTTGCTCCACCAGATCGAACACTTAGGGCCTAAGAAGTCTACGCCAGAAGCATAAAATACAATATAAATATAACAGTTTTTCCATCGTATAAAACGAATAATAGCAACCAGTGTGAAAGTTCTGGTCATTTCTACGTTCCGGGCAACCTATGCTTCACTCTAGGGCGTTGCTCCAACAGATTGAATAGTTAGGACCATAGAAGTCAACGCCCGGACCATAAAATGCAAAAAAAATACAACAGTGTTTCCATCATATATCAGGAATAATTGCAACCAGTTTGAAAGTGATGGCCAATTCTACGTTCCGGGCAACCTAGGCTTCACTCTAGGGCGTTGCTCCACCAGATCGAATAGTTAGTGCCTTAGAAGTCAACGCCAGAAGCATAAAATACACTATAAATACAACAGTTTTTCCATCGTATAAAACGAATAATTGCTACCAGTATGGAAGTGATGGTCATTTCTACATTCCGGGCAACCTAGGCTACACCCTAGGGCGTTGCTCCAACAGATTGAATGGTTAGGGCCTTAGAAGTCAATGCCCGAAGCATAAAATGCAATAAAAATACAACAGCTTTTCCATCATATAACAGGAATAATTGCAACCAGTTTGAAAGTGATGATCATTTCTACGTTCCGGGCAACCTAGGCTTCACTCTGGGGCGTTGCACCGCCAGATCGAATAGTTAGTGCCTTAGAAGTCAACGCCAGAAGCATAAGATACAATATAAATACAACAGTTTTTCCATCGTATAAAACGAATAATTGCAACCAGTATGAGACCTATGGTCATTTCTACGTTCCGAGCAACGTAGGCTTCACCCTAGGGCGTTGATCCAACAGATTGAATATTTAGGGCCTTAGAAGTCAACGCCAGAAGCATAAAATACAAAATAAATAGAACAGTTTTTCCATCGTATAAAACGAATAATAGCAACCAGTGTGAAAGTTATGATCATTTCTACGTTCCGGCAACCTAGGCTTCACCCCAGGGCGTTGTTCCACCAGATCGAATAGTTAGGGGCTAAGAAGTGAACGCCAGCAGCATAAAATACAATATAAATACAATAGTTCTTCCATCATATAAAACGAATAATTGCAACCAGTATGAAAGTTATGGTCATTTCTACGTTCCGGGCAACCCAGGCTTCACTTTATGGCGTTCTTCCACCACATCCAATAGCTGCGGCCTCAGAAGTCAACGCCTGAAGCATAAAATACAATAAAAATACAACAGTCTGTCCATCCTATAACAGGAATATTTGCAACCCTTGTGAAAGTGATGTTCATTTGTACGTTCCAGGCAACCTAGGCATCACTCTAGGGCGTTGTTCCACCAGATCGAATTGTTAGGGCCTAAGAAGTCAACGCCAGAAGCATAAGATACAATATAAATATAATAGTTTTTCCATCGTATAGAATGAATAATAGCAACCAGTGTGAAAGTTATGGTCATTTCTACGTTCCGAGCAACCTAGGCTTCACGCCTAGGGCGTTGCTCCACCAGATCAAACAGTTAGGGCCTTAGAAGTCAACGCCCGAAGCATAAAATACAAAATAAATAGAACAGTTTTTCCATTGTATAAAACGAATAATTGCAACCAGTGTGAAAGTTATTGTCATTTCTACTTTCCGGGCAACCTAGGCTTCACCCTAGGGCGTTGCTCCAACAGATTGAATAGTTAGGACCTTTGAAGTCAATACCCGAAGCAAAAAATGCAATAAAAAGAAAACAGTTTTTCCATCATATAACAGGAATAATTGCAACCAGTTTGAAAGTGATGGTCATTTCTACGTTCCCGGCAACCTAGGCTTCAATCTAGGGCGTTGCTCCACCAGATCGAATAGTTAATGCCTTAGAAGTCAACGCCAGAAGCATAAAAAACAATATAAATACAACAGTTTTTCCATCGTATAAAACGAATAATTGCAACCAGTATGCAAGTTAACGTCATTTCTACTTTCCGGGCAACCTAGGCTTCACCCTAGGGCGTTGCTCCAACAGATTGAATAGTTAGGGCCTTATAAGTCAATGCCCGAAGCATAAAATGCAACAAAAATACAACAGTTTTTCCATCGTATAAAAGGATTAATCGCAACCAGTTTGAAAGTGATGGTCATTTCTACTTTCCGGGCAACCTAGGCATCACTCTGGGGCGTTGCTCCGCCAGATCGAATAGTTAGTGCCTTAGAAGTCAACGCCAGAAGCATAAGATACAATATAAATACAACAGTTTTTCCATCGTATAAAACGAATAATTGCTACCAGTATGGAAGTGATGGTCATTTCTACGTTCCGGGCAACCTAGGCTACACCCTAGGGCGTTGCTCCAACAGATTGAATGGTTAGGGCCTTAGAAGTCAATGCCCGAAGCATAAAATGCAATAAAAATACAACAGCTTTTCCATCATATAACAGGAATAATTGCAACCAGTTTGAAAGTGATGATCATTTCTACGTTCCGGGCAACCTAGGCTTCACTCTGGGGCGTTGCACCGCCAGATCGAATAGTTAGTGCCTTAGAAGTCAACGCCAGAAGCATAAGATACAATATAAATACAACAGTTTTTCCATCGTATAAAACGAATAATTGCTACCAGTATGGAAGTGATGGTCATTTCTACGTTACGGGCAACCTAGGCCTCACTCTAGGGCGTTGTTCCACCAGATTGAATAGTTAGGGCCTTATAAGTCAATGCCCGAAACATAAAATGCAATAAAAATACAACAGCTTTTCCATCATATAACAGCAATAATGCCAACCAGTTTGAAAGTGATGGTCATTTCTACGTTCCGGGCAACCTAGGCTTCACCCTAGGGGGTTGCTCCAACAGATTGATTAGCTAGGGCCTTAGAAGTCAACGTCAGAAGCATAAAATACAGTATAAATACAACAGTTTTTCCATTGTATAGCATGACTAATTGCAACCAGTGCGAAAGTAACGATCATTTCGACGTTTCGGGCATCCTAGACTTAACTCTGAGGCGCTGCTCCACCAGATCGAAGAGTTAGTGTCTAAGAAGTCAACACGGGAAGCATAAAATACAATATAAGTACAACAGCTTTTCCATCGTAGAAAACGAACAATTGCAACCTGTGTGAAGGTTATGGTCATATCTACGTTCCGGGCAACCTAGGCTTCACTGTAGGGCGTTGCTCCACAGGATCGAATAGGTAGGGCCATAGAAGTCTCCGCCCGAAGCATAAAATGCAATATAAATACAACAGTTTTTCCATCGTATAAAAGGATTAATTGCAACCAGTTTGAAAGTGATGATCATTTCTACGTTCCGGGCACCTCGGCTTCACTCTAGGGCGTTGCTCCACCAGATCGAACACTTAGGGCCTAAGAAGTCTACGCCAGAAGCATAAAATACAATATAAATATAACAGTTTTTCCATCGTATAAAACGAATAATAGCAACCAGTGTGAAAGTTCTGGTCATTTCTACGTTCCGGGCAACCTAGGCTTCACTCTAGGGCGTTGCTCCACCAGATCGAATAGTTAGGGCCTTAGAAGTCAACGCCCGAAGCATAAAATACAAAATAAATAGAACAGTTTTTCCAGTGTATAAAACGAATAATTGCTACCAGTGTGAAAGTTATGTTCATTTCTACATTTCTGACAGCCTAGGCGTCACTGTTGGGTGTTGTTCCACCAAATCGTATAGGTAGGGCCATAGAAGACAACGCCAGAAGCATAAAATACAATATAAATATAACAGTTTATACACCGTATAAAACGAATAATAGCAACCAGTGTGAAAGTTCTGGTCATTTCTACGTTGCGGGCAACCTAGGCTTCACTCTAGGGCGTTGCTCCACCAGATCGAATAGTTAGGGCCTTAGAAGTCAACGCCCGAAGCATAAAATACAAAGTAAATAGAACACTTTTTCCATTGTATAAAACGAATAATTGCTACCAGTGTGAACGTTATGCTCATTTCTACGTTTCTGACAACCTAGGCTTCACTGTAGGGTGTTGCTCCACCAAATCGAATAGGTAGGGCCATGGAAGTCAATGCCCGAAGCATAAAATACAATAAATATACAAGAGTTTTTCCATCGTATAACAGGAATAATTGCAACCAGTGTGAAAGTGATGGTCATTTCTACGTTCTGGGCAACCTAGGCTTCACTCTAGGGCGTCGTTCCACCAGATCGAATAGTTAGGGCCTAAGAAGTCAACGCCAGAAGCATAAAATACGATATAAATACCACAGCTTTTCCGTCGTATAAAGCGAATAATTGCAACCAGTGTGAAAGTTATGGTCATTTCTACGTTCCGGGAAACCTAGGCTTCACTCTGGGGCGTTGCTCCACCAGATGGAATAGTTAGGGCCTTAGAAGTCAACGCCCGAAGCATAAAATACAAAATAAATAGAACAGTTTTTCCATTGTATAAAACGAATAATTGCTACCAGTGTGAAAGTTATGTTCATTTCTACGTTTCTGACAACCTAGGCTTCACTGTAGGGTGTTGCTCCACCAAATCGAATAGGTAGGGCCATAGAAGTCAACGCCAGAAGCATAAAATACAATATAAATATAACAGTTTTTCCATCGTATAAAACGAATAATAGCAACCAGTGTGAAACTTCTGGTCATTTCTACGTTCCGGGCAACCTAGGCTTCACTCTAGGGCGTTGCTCAACCAGACCGAATAGTTAGGGCCTTAGAAGTCAACGCCCGAAGCATAAAGTACAAAATAAATAGAACAGTTTTTCCATCGTATAAAACGAATAATTGCAACAAGTATGAAAGTTGTGGTTATTTCTACTTTCCGGGCAACCTCGGCTTCACTCTAGGGCGTTGCTCCACCAGATCGAATAGTTAGTGCCTTAGAATTCAACGCCAGAAGCATAAAATACAATATCAATACAACAGTTTTTCCATCGTATAAACCGAATAATTGCAACCAGTATGAAAGTTATGGTCATTTCTACTTTCCGGGCAACCTAGGATCCACCCTAGGGCGTTGCTGCAACCGATTGAATAGTTAGGGCCTTAGGAGTCAACGCCCGAAGCATAAAATACAATATAAATCGAACAGTTTTTCCATCGTATAAAACGAATAATTGCTACCGGTGTGAAAGTTATGGTCATTTCTACGTTCCAGGCAACCTAGGCATCACCCTAGGGTGTTGTTCCACCAGATGGAATAGGTAGAGCATAAGAAGTCAACGCCCGAAGCATAAAATACAAAATAAATAGAACAGTTTTTCCATCGTATAAAACTAATATTTGCAACCAGTGTGAAAGTAATGGGCATTTCTACGTTCCGGGCAACTTAGGCTTCACTCTAGGGCGTTGCTCCACCAAATCGAATAGCTGCGGCCTTAGAAGTCAACGCCAGAAGCATAAAATACAGTATAAATGCAACAATTTTTCCATTGTATAGCATGACTAATTGCAACCAGTGCGAAAGTAACGACCATTTCGACGTTTCGGGCATCCTAGACTTAACTCTCAGGCGTTGCTCCACTAGATCGAAGAGTTAGGGTCTAAGAAGTCAACACCGGAAGCATAAAATACAATTTAAATACAACAGCTTTTCCATCGTAGAAAACGAATAATTGCAACCTGTGTAGGTTATGGACATATCTACGTTCCGGGCAACCTAGGCTTCACTGTAGGGTGTTGCTCCACCAGATCGAATAGGTAGGGCCATAGAAGTCTCCGCCCGAAGCATAAAATGCAATATAAATACAACAGTTTTTCCATCGTGTAAAAGGATTAATTGCAACCAGTTTGAAAGTGATGATCATTGCTACGTTCCGGGCAACCTCGGCTTCACTCTAGGACGTTGCTCCACCAGATCGAACACTTAGGGCCTAAGAAGTCTACGCCAGAAGCATAAAATACAATATAAATATAACAGTTTTTCCATCGTATAAAACGAATAATAGCAACCAGTGTGAAAGTTCTGGTCATTTCTACGTTCCGGGCAACCTATGCTTCACTCTAGGGCGTTGCTCCACCAGATCGAATAGTTAGGGCCTTAGAAGTCAACGCCCGAATCATAAAATACAAAATAAATAGAACAGTTTTTCCATTGTATAAAACGAATAATTGCTACCAGTGTGAAAGTTATGTTCATTTCTACGTTTCTGACAGCCTAGGCTTCACTGTAGGGTGTTGTTCCACCAAATCGAATAGGTAGGGCCATAGAAGACAACGCCAGAAGCATAAAATACAATATAAATATAATAGCTTATACACCGTATAAAACGAATAATAGCAACCAGTGTGAAAGTTCTGGTCATTTCTACGTTGCGGGCAACCTAGGCTTCACTCTAGGGCGTTGCTCCACCAGATCGAATAGTTAGGGCCTTAGAAGTCAACGCCCGAAGCATAAAATACAAAGTCAATAGAACACTTTTCCCATTGTATAAAACGAATAATTGCTACCAGTGTGAACGTTATGTTCATTTCTACGTTTCTGACAACCTAGGCTTCACTGTAGGGTGTTGCTCCACCAAATCGAATAGGTAGGGCCATGGAAGTCAACGCCCGAAGCATAAAATACAATAAATATACAAGAGTTTTTCCATCGTATAACAGGAATAATTGCAACCAGTGTGAAAGTGATGGTCATTTCTACGTTCTGGGCAACCTAGGCTTCACTCTAGGGCGTCGTTCCACCAGATCGAATAGTTAGGGCCTAAGAAGTCAACGCCAGAAGCATAAAATACAATATAAATATAACAGTTTTTCCATTGTATAAAACGAATAATTGTAACAAGTATGAAAGTTGTGGTTATTTCTACTTTCCTGGCAACCTAGGCTTCACCCTAGGGCGTTGCTCCAACAGATTGAACAGTTAGGGCCTTAGAAGTCAACGCCCGAAGCATAAAATACAAAATAAATAGAACAGTTTTTCCATCGTATAAAACGAATAATTGCTACCGATGTGAAAGTTATGGTCATTTCTACGTTCCGGGCAACCTATGCTTCACTCTAGGGCGTTGCTCCACCAGATCGAATAGTTAGGGCCTTAGAAGTCAACGCCCGAATCATAAAATACAAAATAAATAGAACAGTTTTTCCATTGTATAAAACGAATAATTGCTACCAGTGTGAAAGTTATGTTCATTTCTACGTTTCTGACAGCCTAGGCTTCACTGTAGGGTGTTGTTCCACCAAATCGAATAGGTAGGGCCATAGAAGACAACGCCAGAAGCATAAAATACAATATAAATATAATAGCTTATACACCGTATAAAACGAATAATAGCAACCAGTGTGAAAGTTCTGGTCATTTCTACGTTGCGGGCAACCTAGGCTTCACTCTAGGGCGTTGCTCCACCAGATCGAATAGTTAGGGCCTTAGAAGTCAACGCCCGAAGCATAAAATACAAAGTCAATAGAACACTTTTCCCATTGTATAAAACGAATAATTGCTACCGTTGTGAACGTTATGTTCATTTCTACGTTTCTGACAACCTAGGCTTCACTGTAGGGTGTTGCTCCACCAAATCGAATAGGTAGGGCCATGGAAGTCAACGCCCGAAGCATAAAATACAATAAATATACAAGAGTTTTTCCATCGTATAACAGGAATAATTGCAACCAGTGTGAAAGTGATGGTCATTTCTACGTTCTGGGCAACCTAGGCTTCACTCTAGGGCGTTGCTCAACCAGACCGAATAGTTAGGGCCTTAGAAGTCAACGCCCGAAGCATAAAGTACAAAATAAATAGAACAGTTTTTCCATCGTATAAAACGAATAATTGCAACAAGTATGAAAGTTGTGGTTATTTCTACTTTCCGGGCAACCTCGGCTTCACTCTAGGGCGTTGCTCCACCAGATCGAATAGTTAGTGCCTTAGAATTCAACGCCAGAAGCATAAAATACAATATCAATACAACAGTTTTTCCATCGTATAAACCGAATAATTGCAACAAGTATGAAAGTTGTGGTTATTTCTACTTTCCGGGCAACCTCGGCTTCACTCTAGGGCGTTGCTCCACCAGATCGAATAGTTAGTGCCTTAGAATTCAACGCCAGAAGCATAAAATACAATATAAATAGAACAGTTTTTCCATCGTATAAAACAAATAATTGCTACCGGTGTGAAAGTTATGGTCATTTCTACGTTCCAGGCAACCTAGGCATCACCCTAGGGTGTTGTTCCACCAGATGGAATAGGTAGAGCATAAGAAGTCAACGCCCGAAGCATAAAATACAAAATAAATAGAACAGTTTTTCCATCGTATAAAACTAATATTTGCAACCAGTGTGAAAGTAATGGGCATTTCTACGTTCCGGGCAACTTAGGCTTCACTCTAGGGCGTTGCTCCACCAAATCGAATAGCTGCGGCCTTAGAAGTCAACGCCAGAAGCATAAAATACAGTATAAATGCAACAATTTTTCCATTGTATAGCATGACTAATTGCAACCAGTGCGAAAGTAACGACCATTTCGACGTTTCGGGCATCCTAGACTTAACTCTCAGGCGTTGCTCCACTAGATCGAAGAGTTAGGGTCTAAGAAGTCAACACCGGAAGCATAAAATACAATTTAAATACAACAGCTTTTCCATCGTATAAAACGAATAATTGCTACCGGTGTGAAAGTTATGGTCATTTCTACGTTCCGGGCAACCTAGGCTTCACCCTAGGGCGTTGCTCCACCAGATAGAATAGTTACTGCCTTAGAAGTCAACGCCAGAAGCACAAAATACAATATAAATACAACAGTTTTTCCATCATATAAAACGAATAATTGCAACCAGTAGGAAAGTTATGGTCACTTCTACTTTACGGGCAACCTAGGCTACACCCTAGGGCGTTGCTACAACAGATTGAATAGTTAGGGCCTTATAGGTCAATGCCCGAAACATAAAATGCAATAAAAATACAACAGCTTTTCCATCATATAACAGCAATAATGCCAACCAGTTTGAAAGTGATGGTCATTTCTACGTTCCGGGCAACCTAGGCTTCACCCTAGGGGGTTGCTCCAACAGATTGATTAGTTAGGGCCTTAGAAGTCAACGTCAGAAGCATAAAATACAGTATAAATACAACAGTTTTTCCATTGTATAGCATGACTAATTGCAACCAGTGCGAAAGTAACGATCATTTCGACGTTTCGGGCATCCTAGACTTAACTCTGAGGCGCTGCTCCACCAGATCGAAGAGTTAGTGTCTAAGAAGTCAACACGGGAAGCATAAAATACAATATAAGTACAACAGCTTTTCCATCGTAGAAAACGAACAATTGCAACCTGTGTGAAGGTTATGGTCATATCTACGTTCCGGGCAACCTAGGCTTCACTGTAGGGCGTTGCTCCACCGGATCGAATAGGTAGGGCCATAGAAGTCTCCGCCCGAAGCATAAAATGCAATATAAATACAACAGTTTTTCCATCGTATAAAAGGATTAATTGCAACCAGTTTGAAAGTGATGATCATTTCTACGTTCCGGGCACCTCGGCTTCACTCTAGGGCGTTGCTCCACCAGATCGAACACTTAGGGCCTAAGAAGTCTACGCCAGAAGCATAAAATACAATATAAATATAACAGTTTTTCCATCGTATAAAACGAATAATAGCAACCAGTGTGAAAGTTCTGGTCATTTCTACGTTCCGGGCAACCTAGGCTTCACTCTAGGGCGTTGCTCCACCAGATCGAATAGTTAGGGCCTTAGAAGTCAACGCCCGAAGCATAAAATACAAAATAAATAGAACAGTTTTTCCATTGTATAAAACGAATAATTGCTACCAGTGTGAAAGTTATGTTCATTTCTACATTTCTGACAGCCTAGGCTTCACTGTAGGGTGTTGTTCCACCAAATCGTATAGGTAGGGCCATAGAAGACAACGCCAGAAGCATAAAATACAATATAAATATAACAGTTTATACACCGTATAAAACGAATAATAGCAACCAGTGTGAAAGTTCTGGTCATTTCTACGTTGCGGGCAACCTAGGCTTCACTCTAGGGCGTTGCTCCACCAGATCGAATAGTTAGGGCCTTAGAAGTCAACGCCCGAAGCATAAAATACAAAGTAAATAGAACACTTTTTCCATTGTATAAAACGAATAATTGCTACCAGTGTGAACGTTATGTTCATTTCTACGTTTCTGACAACCTAGGCTTCACTGTAGGGTGTTGCTCCACCAAATCGAATAGGTAGGGCCATGGAAGTCAATGCCCGAAGCATAAAATACAATAAATATACAAGAGTTTTTCCATCGTATAACAGGAATAATTGCAACCAGTGTGAAAGTGATGGTCATTTCTACGTTCTGGGCAACCTAGGCTTCACTCTGGGGCGTTGCTCCACCAGATGGAATAGTTAGGGCCTTAGAAGTCAACGCCCGAAGCATAAAATACAAAATAAATAGAACAGTTTTTACATTGTATAAAACGAATAATTGCTACCAGTGTGAAAGTTATGTTCATTTCTACGTTTCTGACAACCTAGGCTTCACTGTAGGGTGTTGCTCCACCAAATCGAATAGGTAGGGCCATAGAAGTCAACGCCAGAAGCATAAAATACAATATAAATATAACAGTTTTTCCATCGTATAAAACGAATAATAGCAACCAGTGTGAAACTTCTGGTCATTTCTACGTTCCGGGCAACCTAGGCTTCACTCTAGGGCGTTGCTCAACCAGACCGAATAGTTAGGGCCTTAGAAGTCAACGCCCGAAGCATAAAGTACAAAATAAATAGAACAGTTTTTCCATCGTATAAAACGAATAATTGCAACAAGTATGAAAGTTGTGGTTATTTCTACTTTCCGGGCAACCTCGGCTTCACTCTAGGGCGTTGCTCCACCAGATCGAATAGTTAGTGCCTTAGAATTCAACGCCAGAAGCATAAAATACAATATCAATACAACAGTTTTTCCATCGTATAAACCGAATAATTGCAACCAGTATGAAAGTTATGGTCATTTCTACTTTCCGGGCAACCTAGGATCCACCCTAGGGCGTTGCTGCAACCGATTGAATAGTTAGGGCCTTAGGAGTCAACGCCCGAAGCATAAAATACAATATAAATAGAACAGTTTTTCCATCGTATAAAACGAATAATTGCTACCGGTGTGAAAGTTATGGTCATTTCTACGTTCCAGGCAACCTAGGCATCACCCTAGGGTGTTGTTCCACCAGATGGAATAGGTAGAGCATAAGAAGTCAACGCCCGAAGCATAAAATACAAAATAAATAGAACAGTTTTTCCATCGTATAAAACTAATATTTGCAACCAGTGTGAAAGTAATGGGCATTTCTACGTTCCGGGCAACTTAGGCTTCACTCTAGGGCGTTGCTCCACCAAATCGAATAGCTGCGGCCTTAGAAGTCAACGCCAGAAGCATAAAATACAGTATAAATGCAACAATTTTTCCATTGTATAGCATGACTAATTGCAACCAGTGCGAAAGTAACGACCATTTCGACGTTTCGGGCATCCTAGACTTAACTCTCAGGCGTTGCTCCACTAGATCGAAGAGTTAGGGTCTATGAAGTCAACACCGGAAGCATAAAATACAATTTAAATACAACAGCTTTTCCATCGTAGAAAACGAATAATTGCAACCTGTGTAGGTTATGGACATATCTACGTTCCGGGCAACCTAGGCTTCACTGTAGGGTGTTGCTCCACCAGATCGAATAGGTAGGGCCATAGAAGTCTCCGCCCGAAGCATAAAATGCAATATAAATACAACAGTTTTTCCATCGTGTAAAAGGATTAATTGCAACCAGTTTGAAAGTGATGATCATTTCTACGTTCCGGGCAACCTCGGCTTCACTCTAGGGCGTTGCTCCACCAGATCGAACACTTAGGGCCTAAGAAGTCTACGCCAGAAGCATAAAATACAATATAAATATAACAGTTTTTCCATCGTATAAAACGAATAATAGCAACCAGTGTGAAAGTTCTGGTCATTTCTACGTTCCGGGCAACCTATGCTTCACTCTAGGGCGTTGCTCCACCAGATCGAATAGTTAGGGCCTTAGAAGTCAACGCCCGAATCATAAAATACAAAATAAATAGAACAGTTTTTCCATTGTATAAAACGAATAATTGCTACCAGCGTGAAAGTTATGTTCATTTCTACGTTTGTGACAGCCTAGGCTTCACTGTAGGGTGTTGTTCCACCAAATCGAATAGGTAGGGCCATAGAAGACAACGCCAGAAGCATAAAATACAATATAAATATAATAGCTTATACACCGTATAAAACGAATAATAGCAACCAGTGTGAAAGTTCTGGTCATTTCTACGTTGCGGGCAACCTAGGCTTCACTCTAGGGCGTTGCTCCACCAGATCGAATAGTTAGGGCCTTAGAAGTCAACGCCCGAAGCATAAAATACAAAGTCAATAGAACACTTTTCCCATTGTATAAAACGAATAATTGCTACCAGTGTGAACGTTATGTTCATTTCTACGTTTCTGACAACCTAGGCTTCACTGTAGGGTGTTGCTCCACCAAATCGAATAGGTAGGGCCATGGAAGTCAACGCCCGAAGCATAAAATACAATAAATATACAAGAGTTTTTCCATCGTATAACAGGAATAATTGCAACCAGTGTGAAAGTGATGGTCATTTCTACGTTCTGGGCAACCTAGGCTTCACTCTAGGGCGTCGTTCCACCAGATCGAATAGTTAGGGCCTAAGAAGTCAACGCCAGAAGCATAAAATACAATATAAATATAACAGTTTTTCCATTGTATAAAACGAATAATTGTAACAAGTATGAAAGTTGTGGTTATTTCTACTTTCCTGGCAACCTAGGCTTCACCCTAGGGCGTTGCTCCAACAGATTGAACAGTTAGGGCCTTAGAAGTCAACGCCCGAAGCATAAAATACAAAATAAATAGAACAGTTTTTCCATCGTATAAAACGAATAATTGCTACCGATGTGAAAGTTATGGTCATTTCTACGTTCCGGGCAACCTATGCTTCACTCTAGGGCGTTGCTCCACCAGATCGAATAGTTAGGGCCTTAGAAGTCAACGCCCGAATCATAAAATACAAAATAAATAGAACAGTTTTTCCATTGTATAAAACGAATAATTGCTACCAGTGTGAAAGTTATGTTCATTTCTACGTTTCTGACAGCCTAGGCTTCACTGTAGGGTGTTGTTCCACCAAATCGAATAGGTAGGGCCATAGAAGACAACGCCAGAAGCATAAAATACAATATAAATATAATAGCTTATACACCGTATAAAACGAATAATAGCAACCAGTGTGAAAGTTCTGGTCATTTCTACGTTGCGGGCAACCTAGGCTTCACTCTAGGGCGTTGCTCCACCAGATCGAATAGTTAGGGCCTTAGAAGTCAACGCCCGAAGCATAAAATACAAAGTCAATAGAACACTTTTCCCATTGTATAAAACGAATAATTGCTACCGTTGTGAACGTTATGTTCATTTCTACGTTTCTGACAACCTAGGCTTCACTGTAGGGTGTTGCTCCACCAAATCGAATAGGTAGGGCCATGGAAGTCAACGCCCGAAGCATAAAATACAATAAATATACAAGAGTTTTTCCATCGTATAACAGGAATAATTGCAACCAGTGTGAAAGTGATGGTCATTTCTACGTTCTGGGCAACCTAGGCTTCACTCTAGGGCGTTGCTCAACCAGACCGAATAGTTAGGGCCTTAGAAGTCAACGCCCGAAGCATAAAGTACAAAATAAATAGAACAGTTTTTCCATCGTATAAAACGAATAATTGCAACAAGTATGAAAGTTGTGGTTATTTCTACTTTCCGGGCAACCTCGGCTTCACTCTAGGGCGTTGCTCCACCAGATCGAATAGTTAGTGCCTTAGAATTCAACGCCAGAAGCATAAAATACAATATCAATACAACAGTTTTTCCATCGTATAAACCGAATAATTGCAACAAGTATGAAAGTTGTGGTTATTTCTACTTTCCGGGCAACCTCGGCTTCACTCTAGGGCGTTGCTCCACCAGATCGAATAGTTAGTGCCTTAGAATTCAACGCCAGAAGCATAAAATACAATATAAATAGAACAGTTTTTCCATCGTATAAAACAAATAATTGCTACCGGTGTGAAAGTTATGGTCATTTCTACGTTCCAGGCAACCTAGGCATCACCCTAGGGTGTTGTTCCACCAGATGGAATAGGTAGAGCATAAGAAGTCAACGCCCGAAGCATAAAATACAAAATAAATAGAACAGTTTTTCCATCGTATAAAACTAATATTTGCAACCAGTGTGAAAGTAATGGGCATTTCTACGTTCCGGGCAACTTAGGCTTCACTCTAGGGCGTTGCTCCACCAAATCGAATAGCTGCGGCCTTAGAAGTCAACGCCAGAAGCATAAAATACAGTATAAATGCAACAATTTTTCCATTGTATAGCATGACTAATTGCAACCAGTGCGAAAGTAACGACCATTTCGACGTTTCGGGCATCCTAGACTTAACTCTCAGGCGTTGCTCCACTAGATCGAAGAGTTAGGGTCTAAGAAGTCAACACCGGAAGCATAAAATACAATTTAAATACAACAGCTTTTCCATCGTATAAAACGAATAATTGCTACCGGTGTGAAAGTTATGGTCATTTCTACGTTCCGGGCAACCTAGGCTTCACCCTAGGGCGTTGCTCCACCAGATAGAATAGTTACTGCCTTAGAAGTCAACGCCAGAAGCACAAAATACAATATAAATACAACAGTTTTTCCATCATATAAAACGAATAATTGCAACCAGTAGGAAAGTTATGGTCACTTCTACTTTACGGGCAACCTAGGCTACACCCTAGGGCGTTGCTACAACAGATTGAATAGTTAGGGCCTTATAGGTCAATGCCCGAAACATAAAATGCAATAAAAATACAACAGCTTTTCCATCATATAACAGCAATAATGCCAACCAGTTTGAAAGTGATGGTCATTTCTACGTTCCGGGCAACCTAGGCTTCACCCTAGGGGGTTGCTCCAACAGATTGATTAGTTAGGGCCTTAGAAGTCAACGTCAGAAGCATAAAATACAGTATAAATACAACAGTTTTTCCATTGTATAGCATGACTAATTGCAACCAGTGCGAAAGTAACGATCATTTCGACGTTTCGGGCATCCTAGACTTAACTCTGAGGCGCTGCTCCACCAGATCGAAGAGTTAGTGTCTAAGAAGTCAACACGGGAAGCATAAAATACAATATAAGTACAACAGCTTTTCCATCGTAGAAAACGAACAATTGCAACCTGTGTGAAGGTTATGGTCATATCTACGTTCCGGGCAACCTAGGCTTCACTGTAGGGCGTTGCTCCACCGGATCGAATAGGTAGGGCCATAGAAGTCTCCGCCCGAAGCATAAAATGCAATATAAATACAACAGTTTTTCCATCGTATAAAAGGATTAATTGCAACCAGTTTGAAAGTGATGATCATTTCTACGTTCCGGGCACCTCGGCTTCACTCTAGGGCGTTGCTCCACCAGATCGAACACTTAGGGCCTAAGAAGTCTACGCCAGAAGCATAAAATACAATATAAATATAACAGTTTTTCCATCGTATAAAACGAATAATAGCAACCAGTGTGAAAGTTCTGGTCATTTCTACGTTCCGGGCAACCTAGGCTTCACTCTAGGGCGTTGCTCCACCAGATCGAATAGTTAGGGCCTTAGAAGTCAACGCCCGAAGCATAAAATACAAAATAAATAGAACAGTTTTTCCATTGTATAAAACGAATAATTGCTACCAGTGTGAAAGTTATGTTCATTTCTACATTTCTGACAGCCTAGGCTTCACTGTAGGGTGTTGTTCCACCAAATCGTATAGGTAGGGCCATAGAAGACAACGCCAGAAGCATAAAATACAATATAAATATAACAGTTTATACACCGTATAAAACGAATAATAGCAACCAGTGTGAAAGTTCTGGTCATTTCTACGTTGCGGGCAACCTAGGCTTCACTCTAGGGCGTTGCTCCACCAGATCGAATAGTTAGGGCCTTAGAAGTCAACGCCCGAAGCATAAAATACAAAGTAAATAGAACACTTTTTCCATTGTATAAAACGAATAATTGCTACCAGTGTGAACGTTATGTTCATTTCTACGTTTCTGACAACCTAGGCTTCACTGTAGGGTGTTGCTCCACCAAATCGAATAGGTAGGGCCATGGAAGTCAATGCCCGAAGCATAAAATACAATAAATATACAAGAGTTTTTCCATCGTATAACAGGAATAATTGCAACCAGTGTGAAAGTGATGGTCATTTCTACGTTCTGGGCAACCTAGGCTTCACTCTGGGGCGTTGCTCCACCAGATGGAATAGTTAGGGCCTTAGAAGTCAACGCCCGAAGCATAAAATACAAAATAAATAGAACAGTTTTTACATTGTATAAAACGAATAATTGCTACCAGTGTGAAAGTTATGTTCATTTCTACGTTTCTGACAACCTAGGCTTCACTGTAGGGTGTTGCTCCACCAAATCGAATAGGTAGGGCCATAGAAGTCAACGCCAGAAGCATAAAATACAATATAAATATAACAGTTTTTCCATCGTATAAAACGAATAATAGCAACCAGTGTGAAACTTCTGGTCATTTCTACGTTCCGGGCAACCTAGGCTTCACTCTAGGGCGTTGCTCAACCAGACCGAATAGTTAGGGCCTTAGAAGTCAACGCCCGAAGCATAAAGTACAAAATAAATAGAACAGTTTTTCCATCGTATAAAACGAATAATTGCAACAAGTATGAAAGTTGTGGTTATTTCTACTTTCCGGGCAACCTCGGCTTCACTCTAGGGCGTTGCTCCACCAGATCGAATAGTTAGTGCCTTAGAATTCAACGCCAGAAGCATAAAATACAATATCAATACAACAGTTTTTCCATCGTATAAACCGAATAATTGCAACCAGTATGAAAGTTATGGTCATTTCTACTTTCCGGGCAACCTAGGATCCACCCTAGGGCGTTGCTGCAACCGATTGAATAGTTAGGGCCTTAGGAGTCAACGCCCGAAGCATAAAATACAATATAAATAGAACAGTTTTTCCATCGTATAAAACGAATAATTGCTACCGGTGTGAAAGTTATGGTCATTTCTACGTTCCAGGCAACCTAGGCATCACCCTAGGGTGTTGTTCCACCAGATGGAATAGGTAGAGCATAAGAAGTCAACGCCCGAAGCATAAAATACAAAATAAATAGAACAGTTTTTCCATCGTATAAAACTAATATTTGCAACCAGTGTGAAAGTAATGGGCATTTCTACGTTCCGGGCAACTTAGGCTTCACTCTAGGGCGTTGCTCCACCAAATCGAATAGCTGCGGCCTTAGAAGTCAACGCCAGAAGCATAAAATACAGTATAAATGCAACAATTTTTCCATTGTATAGCATGACTAATTGCAACCAGTGCGAAAGTAACGACCATTTCGACGTTTCGGGCATCCTAGACTTAACTCTCAGGCGTTGCTCCACTAGATCGAAGAGTTAGGGTCTATGAAGTCAACACCGGAAGCATAAAATACAATTTAAATACAACAGCTTTTCCATCGTAGAAAACGAATAATTGCAACCTGTGTAGGTTATGGACATATCTACGTTCCGGGCAACCTAGGCTTCACTGTAGGGTGTTGCTCCACCAGATCGAATAGGTAGGGCCATAGAAGTCTCCGCCCGAAGCATAAAATGCAATATAAATACAACAGTTTTTCCATCGTGTAAAAGGATTAATTGCAACCAGTTTGAAAGTGATGATCATTTCTACGTTCCGGGCAACCTCGGCTTCACTCTAGGGCGTTGCTCCACCAGATCGAACACTTAGGGCCTAAGAAGTCTACGCCAGAAGCATAAAATACAATATAAATATAACAGTTTTTCCATCGTATAAAACGAATAATAGCAACCAGTGTGAAAGTTCTGGTCATTTCTACGTTCCGGGCAACCTATGCTTCACTCTAGGGCGTTGCTCCACCAGATCGAATAGTTAGGGCCTTAGAAGTCAACGCCCGAATCATAAAATACAAAATAAATAGAACAGTTTTTCCATTGTATAAAACGAATAATTGCTACCAGCGTGAAAGTTATGTTCATTTCTACGTTTGTGACAGCCTAGGCTTCACTGTAGGGTGTTGTTCCACCAAATCGAATAGGTAGGGCCATAGAAGACAACGCCAGAAGCATAAAATACAATATAAATATAATAGTTTATACACCGTATAAAACGAATAATAGCAACCAGTGTGAAAGTTCTGGTCATTTCTACGTTGCGGGCAACCTAGGCTTCACTCTAGGGCGTTGCTCCACCAGATCGAATAGTTAGGGCCTTAGAAGTCAACGCCCGAAGCATAAAATACAAAGTCAATAGAACACTTTTCCCATTGTATAAAACGAATAATTGCTACCAGTGTGAACGTTATGTTCATTTCTACGTTTCTGACAACCTAGGCTTGACTGTAGGGTGTTGCTCCACCAAATCGAATAGGTAGGGCCATGGAAGTCAACGCCCGAAGCATAAAATACAATAAATATACAAGAGTTTTTCCATCGTATAACAGGAATAATTGCAACCAGTGTGAAAGTGATGGTCATTTCTACGTTCTGGGCAACCTAGGCTTCACTCTAGGGCGTCGTTCCACCAGATCGAATAGTTAGGGCCTAAGAAGTCAACGCCAGAAGCATAAAATACAATATAAATATAACAGTTTTTCCATTGTATAAAACGAATAATTGTAACAAGTATGAAAGTTGTGGTTATTTCTACTTTCCTGGCAACCTAGGCTTCACCCTAGGGCGTTGCTCCAACAGATTGAACAGTTAGGGCCTTAGAAGTCAACGCCCGAAGCATAAAATACAAAATAAATAGAACAGTTTTTCCATCGTATAAAACGAATAATTGCTACCGATGTGAAAGTTATGGTCATTTCTACGTTCCGGGCAACCTAGGCTTCACTCTAGGGCGTTGCTCCACCAGATCGAATAGTTAGGGCCTTAGAAGTCAACGCCAGAAGCATAAGATACAATATAAATAAACAGTTTTTCCATCGTATAAAACGAATAATTGCTACCAGTATGGAAGTGATGGTCATTTCTACGTTCCGGGCACCCTAGGCTACACCCTAGGGCGTTGCTACAACAGATTGAATGGTTAGGGCCTTAGAAGTCAATGCCCGAAGCATAAAATGCAATAAAAATACAACAGCTTTTCCATCATATAACAGGAATAATTGCAACCAGTTTGAAGGTGATGATCATTTCTACGTTCCGGGCAACCTAGGCTTCACTCTGGGGCGTTGCACCGCCAGATCGAATAGTTAGTGCCTTAGAAGTCAACGCCAGAAGCATAAGATACAATATAAATACAACAGTTTTTCCATCGTATAAAACGAATAATTGCTACCAGTATGGAAGTGATGGTCATTTCTACGTTACGGGCAACCTAGGCCTCACTCTAGGGCGTTGTTCCACCAGATTGAATAGTTAGGGCCTATGAGATCAACGGCAGAAGCATAAAATACAATATAAATATAACAGTTTCTCTATCGTATAAAACGAATAATTTCAACCATTGTGAATGTTATGGTCTTTTCTACATTCCGAGCAACCTAGGCTTCACTCTAGGGCGTTGATCCACCAGATCAAACAGTTAGGGCCTTAGAAGCCAACGCCCGAAGCATTAAATACAAAATAAATGGAACAGTTTTTCCATCGTATAAAACGAATAATTGCTACCGGTGTGAAAGTTATGGTCATTTCTACGTTTCGGGCAACCTAGGCTTCACCCTAGGGCGTTGCTCCACCAGATCGAATAGTTAGTGCCTTAGAAGTCAACGCCCGAAGCATAAAATGCAACAAAAATACAACAGCTTTTCCATCATATAACAGGAATAATTGCAACCAGTTTGAAAGTGATGGTCATTTCTACGTTCCGGGCAACCTAGGCTTCACCCTAGGGCGTAGCTCCACCAGATCGAATAGTTAGTGCCTTAGAAGTCAACGACCGAAGCATAAAATACAAAGTCAATAGAACACTTTTCCCATTGTATAAAACGAATAATTGCTACCAGTGTGAACGTTATGTTCATTTCTACGTTTCTGACAACCTAGGCTTCACTGTAGGGTGTTGCTCCACCAAATCGAATAGGTAGGGCCATGGAAGTCAACGCCCGAAGCATAAAATACAATAAATATACAAGAGTTTTTCCATCGTATAACAGGAATAATTGCAACCAGTGTGAAAGTGATGGTCATTTCTACGTTCTGGGCAACCTAGGCTTCACTCTAGGGCGTCGTTCCACCAGATCGAATAGTTAGGGCCTAAGAAGTCAACGCCAGAAGCATAAAATACAATATAAATATAACAGTTTTTCCATTGTATAAAACGAGTAATTGTAACAAGTATGAAAGTTGTGGTTATTTCTACTTTCCTGGCAACCTACGCTTCACCCTAGGGCGTTGCTCCAACAGATTGAACAGTTAGGGCCTTAGAAGTCAACGCCCGAAGCATAAAATACAAAATAAATAGAACAGTTTTTTCATCGTATAAAACGAATAATTGCTACCGATGTGAAAGTTATGGTCATTTCTACGTTCCGGGCAACCTAGGCTTCACTCTAGGGCGTTGCTCCACCAGATCGAATAGTTAGGGCCTTAGAAGTCAACGCCAGAAGCATAAGATACAATATAAATAAACAGTTTTTCCATCGTATAAAACGAATAATTGCTACCAGTATGGAAGTGATGGTCATTTCTACGTTCCGGGCACCCTAGGCTACACCCTAGGGCGTTGCTCCAACAGATTGAATGGTTAGGGCCTTAGAAGTCAATGCCCGAAGCATAAAATGCAATAAAAATACAACAGCTTTTCCATCATATAACAGGAATAATTGCAACCAGTTTGAAAGTGATGATCATTTCTACGTTCCGGGCAACCTAGGCTTCACTCTGGGGCGTTGCACCGCCAGATCGAATAGTTAGTGCCTTAGAAGTCAACGCCAGAAGCATAAGATACAATATAAATACAACAGTTTTTCCATCGTATAAAACGAATAATTGCTACCAGTATGGAAGTGATGGTCATTTCTACGTTACGGGCAACCTAGGCCTCACTCTAGGGCGTTGTTCCACCAGATTGAATAGTTAGGGCCTATGAGATCAACGGCACAAGCATAAAATACAATATAAATATAACAGTTTCTCTATCGTATAAAACGAATAATTTCAACCATTGTGAATGTTATGGTCTTTTCTACATTCCGAGCAACCTAGGCTTCACTCTAGGGCGTTGATCCACCAGATCAAACAGTTAGTGCCTTAGAAGCCAACGCCCGAAGCATTAAATACAAAATAAATGGAACAGTTTTTCCATCGTATAAAACGAATAATTGCTACCGGTGTGAAAGTTATGGTCATTTCTACGTTCCGGGCAACCTAGGCTTCACCCTAGGGCGTTGCTCCACCAGATCGAATAGTTAGTGCCTTAGAAGTCAACGCCCGAAGCATAAAATGCAACAAAAATACAACAGCTTTTCCATCATATAACAGGAATAATTGCAACCAGTTTGAAAGTGATGGTCATTTCTACGTTCCGGGCAACCTAGGCTTCACCCTAGGGCGTAGCTCCACCAGATCGAATAGTTAGTGCCTTAGAAGTCAACGCCAGAAGCACAAAATACAATATAAATACAACAGTTTTTCCATCATATAAAACGAATGATTGCAACCAGTAGGAAAGTTATGGTCACTTCTACTTCACGGGCAACCTAGGCTACACCCTAGGGCGTTGCTACAACAGATTGTATAGTTAGGGCCTTATAAGTCAATGCCCGAAGCATAAAATGCAATAAAAATACAACAGCTTTTCCATCATATAACAGCAATAATTGCAACCAGTTTGAAAGTGATGGTCATTTCTACGTTCCGGGCAACCTAGGCTTCACCCTAGGACGTTGCTCCAACAGATTGAATAGTTAGGGCCTTAGAAGTCAACGCCAGAAGCATAAAATACAGTATAAATACAACAGTTTTTCCATTGTATAGCATGACTAATTGCAACCAGTGCGAAAGAAAAGATAATTTCGACGTTTCGGGCATCCTAGACTTAACTGTGTGGCATTACGCCACCAGATCGAGTAGTTAGGTCCTAAGAAGTCAACGCCAGAAGCATAAAATGCAATATTAATACAACAGTTTTTCCATCGTATAAAACGAATAATTGCTACCGGTGTGAAAGTTATGGTCATTTCTACGTTCCGGGCAACCTAGGCTTCACCCTAGGGCGTTGCTCCACCAGATAGAATAGTTACTGCCTTAGAAGTCAACGGCACAAGCACAAAATACAATATAAATACAACAGTTTTTCCATCATATAAAACGAATAATTGCAACCAGTAGGAAAGTTATGGTCACTTCTACTTTACGGGCAACCTAGACTACACCCTAGGGCGTTGCTACAACAGATTGAATAGTTAGGGCCTTATAAGTCAATGCCCGAAGCATAAAATGCAATAAAAATACAACAGCTTTTCCATCATATAACAGCAATAATGCCAACCAGTTTGAAAGTGATGGTCATTTCTACGTTCCGGGCAACCTAGGCTTCACCCTAGGGGGTTGCTCCAACAGATTGATTAGTTAGGGCCTTAGAAGTCAACGTCAGAAGCATAAAATACAGTATAAATACAACAGTTTTTCCATTGTATAGCATGACTAATTGCAACCAGTGCGAAAGTAACGATCATTTCTACGTTCCGGGCACCTCGGCTTCACTCTAGGGCGTTGCTCCACCAGATCGAACACTTAGGGCCTAAGAAGTCTACGCCAGAAGCATAAAATACAATATAAATATAACAGTTTTTCCATCGTATAAAACGAATAATAGCAACCAGTGTGAAAGTTCTGGTCATTTCTACGTTCCGGGCAACCTAGGCTTCACTCTAGGGCGTTGCTCCACCAGATCGAATAGTTAGGGCCTTAGAAGTCAACGCCCGAAGCATAAAATACAAAATAAATAGAACAGTTTTTCCATTGTATAAAACGAGTAACTGCTACCAGTGTGAAAGTTATGTTCATTTCTACGTTTCTGACAGCCTAGGCTTCACTGTAGGGTGTTGTTCCACCAAATCGTATAGGTAGGGCCATAGAAGACAACGCCAGAAGCATAAAATACAATATAAATATAACAGTTTATACACCGTATAAAACGAATAATAGCAACCAGTGTGAAAGTTCTGGTCATTTCTACGTTGCGGGCAACCTAGGCTTCACTCTAGGGCGTTGCTCCACCAGATCGAATAGTTAGGGCCTTAGAAGTCAACGCCCGAAGCATAAAATACAAAGTAAATAGAACACTTTTTCCATTGTATAAAACGAATAATTGCTACCAGTGTGAACGTTATGTTCATTTCTACGTTTCTGACAACCTAGGCTTCACTGTAGGGTGTTGCTCCACCAAATCGAATAGGTAGGGCCATGGAAGTCAATGCCCGAAGCATAAAATACAATAAATATACAAGAGTTTTACCAACGTATAACAGGAATAATTGCAACCAGTGTGAAAGTGATGGTCATTTCTACGTTCTGGGCAACCTAGGCTTCACTCTAGGGCGTCGTTCCACCAGATCGAATAGTTAGGGCCTAAGAAGTCAACGCCAGAAGCATAAAATACGATATAAATACCACAGCTTTTCCGTCGTATAAAGCGAATAATTGCAACCAGTGTGAAAGTTATGGTCATTTCTACGTTCCGGGAAACCTAGGCTTCACTCTGGGGCGTTGCTCCACCAGATGGAATAGTTAGGGCCTTAGAAGTCAACGCCCGAAGCATAAAATACAAAATAAATAGAACAGTTTTTCCATTGTATAAAACGAATAATTGCTACCAGTGTGAAAGTTATGTTCATTTCTACGTTTCTGACAACCTAGGCTTCACTGTAGGGTGTTGCTCCACCAAATCGAATAGGTAGGGCCATAGAAGTCAACGCCAGAAGCATAAAATACAATATAAATATAACAGTTTTTCCATCGTATAAAACGAATAATAGCAACCAGTGTGAAACTTCTGGTCATTTCTACGTTCCGGGCAACCTAGGCTTCACTCTAGGGCGTTGCTCAACCAGACCGAATTATTAGGGCCTTAGAAGTCAACGCCCGAAGCATAAAGTACAAAATAAATAGAACAGTTTTTCCATCGTATAAAACGAATAATTGCAACAAGTATGAAAGTTGTGGTTATTTCTACTTTCCGGGCAACCTCGGCTTCACTCTAGGGCGTTGCTCCACCAGATCGAATAGTTAGTGCCTTAGAATTCAACGCCAGAAGCATAAAATACAATATCAATACAACAGTTTTTCCATCGTATAAACCGAATAATTGCAACCAGTATGAAAGTTATGGTCATTTCTACTTTCCGGGCAACCTAGGATCCACCCTAGGGCGTTGCTGCAACCGATTGAATAGTTAGGGCCTTAGGAGTCAACGCCCGAAGCATAAAATACAATATAAATAGAACAGTTTTTCCATCGTATAAAACGAATAATTGCTACCGGTGTGAAAGTTATGGTCATTTCTACGTTCCAGGCAACCTAGGCATCACCCTAGGGTGTTGTTCCACCAGATGGAATAGGTAGAGCATAAGAAGTCAACGCCCGAAGCATAAAATACAAAATAAATAGAACAGTTTTTCCATCGTATAAAACTAATATTTGCAACCAGTGTGAAAGTAATGGGCATTTCTACGTTCCGGGCAACCTAGGCTTCACTCTAGGGCGTTGCTCCACCAAATCGAATAGCTGCGGCCTTAGAAGTCAACGCCAGAAGCATAAAATACAGTATAAATGCAACAATTTTTCCATTGTATAGCATGACTAATTGCAACCAGTGCGAAAGTAACGACCATTTCGACGTTTCGGGCATCCTAGACTTAACTCTGAGGCGTTGCTCCACTAGATCGAAGAGTTAGGGTCTAAGAAGTCAACACCGGAAGCATAAAATACAATTTAAATACAACAGCTTTTCCATCGTAGAAAACGAATAATTGCAACCTGTGTAGGTTATGGACATATCTACGTTCCGGGCAACCTAGGCTTCACTGTAGGGTGTTGCTCCACCAGATCGAATAGGTAGGGCCATAGAAGTCTCCGCCCGAAGCATAAAATGCAATATAAATACAACAGTTTTTCCATCGTGTAAAAGGATTAATTGCAACCAGTTTGAAAGTGATGATCATTTCTACGTTCCGGGCAACCTCGGCTTCACTCTAGGGCGTTGCTCCACTAGATCGAACACTTAGGGCCTAAGAAGACTACGCCAGAAGCATAAAATACAATATAAATATAATAGTTTTTCCATCGTATAAAACGAATAATAGCAACCAGTGTGAAAGTTCTGGTCATTTCTACGTTCCGGGCAACCTATGCTTCACTCTAGGGCGTTGCTCCACCAGATCGAATAGTTAGGGCCTTAGAAGTCAACGCCCGAATCATAAAATACAAAATAAATAGAACAGTTTTTCCATTGTATAAAACGAATAATTGCTACCAGTGTGAAAGTTATGTTCATTTCTACGTTTCTGACAGCCTAGGCTTCACTGTAGGGTGTTGTTCCACCAAATCGAATAGGTAGGGCCATAGAAGACAACGCCAGAAGCATAAAATACAATATAAATATAACAGTTTATACACCGTATAAAACGAATAATAGCAACCAGTGTGAAAGTTCTGGTCATTTCTACGTTGCGGGCAACCTAGGATCCACCCTAGGGCGTTGCTGCAACCGATTGAATAGTTAGGGCCTTAGGAGTCAACGCCCGAAGCATAAAATACAATATAAATAGAACACTTTTCCCATTGTATAAAACGAATAATTGCTACCAGTGTGAACGTTATGTTCATTTCTACGTTTCTGACAACCTAGGCTTCACTGTAGGGTGTTGCTCCACCAAATCGAATAGGTAGGGCCATGGAAGTCAACGCCCGAAGCATAAAATACAATAAATATACAAGAGTTTTTCCATCGTATAACAGGAATAATTGCAACAAGTGTGAAAGTGATGGTCAGTTCTACGTTCTGGGCAACCTAGGCTACACCCTAGGGCGTTGCTACAACAGATTGAATAGTTAGGGCCTTATAAGTCAATGCCCGAAGCATAAAATGCAATAAAAATACAACAGCTTTTCCATCATATAACAGCAATAATGCCAACCAGTTTGAAAGTGATGGTCATTTCTACGTTCCGGGCAACCTAGGCTTCACCCTAGGGGGTTGCTCCAACAGATTGATTAGTTAGGGCCTTAGAAGTCAACGTCAGAAGCATAAAATACAGTATAAATACAACAGTTTTTCCATTGTATAGCATGACTAATTGCAACCAGTGCGAAAGTAACGATCATTTCGACGTTTCGGGCATCCTAGACTTAACTCTGAGGCGTTGCTCCACCAGATCGAAGAGTTAGTGTCTAAGAAGTCAACACGGGAAGCATAAAATACAATATAAATACAACAGCTTTTCCATCGTAGAAAACGAACAATTGCAACCTGTGTGAAGGTTATGGTCATATCTACGTTCCGGGCAACCTAGGCTTCACTGTAGGGTGTTGCTCCACCGGATCGAATAGGTAGGGCCATAGAAGTCTCCGCCCGAAGCATAAAATGCAATATAAATACAACAGTTTTTCCATCGTATAAAAGGATCAATTGCAACCAGTTTGAAAGTGATGATCATTTCTACGTTCCGGGCACCTCGGCTTCACTCTAGGGCGTTGCTCCACCAGATCGAACACTTAGGGCCTAAGAAGTCTACGCCAGAAGCATAAAATACAATATAAATATAACAGTTTTTCCATCGTATAAAACGAATAATAGCAACCAGTGTGAAAGTTCTGGTCATTTCTACGTTCCGGGCAACCTAGGCTTCACTCTAGGGCGTTGCTCCACCAGATCGAATAGTTAGGGCCTTAGAAGTCAACGCCCGAAGCATAAAATACAAAATAAATAGAACAGTTTTTCCATTGTATAAAACGAATAATTGCTACCAGTGTGAAAGTTATGTTCATTTCTACGTTTCTGACAGCCTAGGCTTCACTGTAGGGTGTTGTTCCACCAAATCGTATAGGTAGGGCCATAGAAGACAACGCCAGAAGCATAAAATACAATATAAATATAACAGTTTATACACCGTATAAAACGAATAATAGCAACCAGTGTGAAAGTTCTGGTCATTTCTACGTTGCGGGCAACCTAGGCTTCACTCTAGGGCGTTGCTCCACCAGATCGAATAGTTAGGGCCTTAGAAGTCAACGCCCGAAGCATAAAATACAAAGTAAATAGAACACTTTTTCCATTGTATAAAACGAATAATTGCTACCAGTGTGAACGTTATGTTCATTTCTACGTTTCTGACAACCTAGGCTTCACTGTAGGGTGTTGCTCCACCAAATCGAATAGGTAGGGCCATGGAAGTCAATGCCCGAAGCATAAAATACAATAAATATACAAGAGTTTTACCATCGTATAACAGGAATAATTGCAACCAGTGTGAAAGTGATGGTCATATCTACGTTCTGGGCAACCTAGGCTTCACTCTAGGGCGTCGTTCCACCAGATCGAATAGTTAGGGCCTAAGAAGTCAACGCCAGAAGCATAAAATACGATATAAATACCACAGCTTTTCCGTCGTATAAAGCGAATAATTGCAACCAGTGTGAAAGTTATGGTCATTTCTACGTTCCGGGAAACCTAGGCTTCACTCTGGGGCGTTGCTCCACCAGATGGAATAGTTAGGGCCTTAGAAGTCAACGCCCGAAGCATAAAATACAAAATAAATAGAACAGTTTTTCCATTGTATAAAACGAATAATTGCTACCAGTGTGAAAGTTATGTTCATTTCTACGTTTCTGACAACCTAGGCTTCACTGTAGGGTGTTGCTCCACCAAATCGAATAGGTAGGGCCATAGAAGTCAACGCCAGAAGCATAAAATACAATATAAATATAACAGTTTTTCCATCGTATAAAACGAATAATAGCAACCAGTGTGAAACTTCTGGTCATTTCTACGTTCCGGGCAACCTAGGCTTCACTCTAGGGCGTTGCTCAACCAGACCGAATTATTAGGGCCTTAGAAGTCAACGCCCGAAGCATAAAGTACAAAATAAATAGAACAGTTTTTCCATCGTATAAAACGAATAATTGCAACAAGTATGAAAGTTGTGGTTATTTCTACTTTCCGGGCAACCTCGGCTTCACTCTAGGGCGTTGCTCCACCAGATCGAATAGTTAGTGCCTTAGAATTCAACGCCAGAAGCATAAAATACAATATCAATACAACAGTTTTTCCATCGTATAAACCGAATAATTGCAACCAGTATGAAAGTTATGGTCATTTCTACTTTCCGGGCAACCTAGGATCCACCCTAGGGCGTTGCTGCAACCGATTGAATAGTTAGGGCCTTAGGAGTCAACGCCCGAAGCATAAAATACAATATAAATAGAACAGTTTTTCCATCGTATAAAACGAATAATTGCTACCGGTGTGAAAGTTATGGTCATTTCTACGTTCCAGGCAACCTAGGCATCACCCTAGGGTGTTGTTCCACCAGATGGAATAGGTAGAGCATAAGAAGTCAACGCCCGAAGCATAAAATACAAAATAAATAGAACAGTTTTTCCATCGTATAAAACTAATATTTGCAACCAGTGTGAAAGTAATGGGCATTTCTACGTTCCGGGCAACCTAGGCTTCACTCTAGGGCGTTGCTCCACCAAATCGAATAGCTGCGGCCTTAGAAGTCAACGCCAGAAGCATAAAATACAGTATAAATGCAACAATTTTTCCATTGTATAGCATGACTAATTGCAACCAGTGCGAAAGTAACGACCATTTCGACGTTTCGGGCATCCTAGACTTAACTCTGAGGCGTTGCTGCACTAGATCGAAGAGTTAGGGTCTAAGAAGTCAACACCGGAAGCATAAAATACAATTTAAATACAACAGCTTTTCCATCGTAGAAAACGAATAATTGCAACCTGTGTAGGTTATGGACATATCTACGTTCCGGGCAACCTAGGCTTCACTGTAGGGTGTTGCTCCACCAGATCGAATAGGTAGGGCCATAGAAGTCTCCGCCCGAAGCATAAAATGCAATATAAATACAACAGTTTTTCCATCGTGTAAAAGGATTAATTGCAACCAGTTTGAAAGTGATGATCATTTCTACGTTCCGGGCAACCTCGGCTTCACTCGAGGGCGTTGCTCCACCAGATCGAACACTTAGGGCCTAAGAAGACTACGCCAGAAGCATAAAATACAATATAAATATAACAGTTTTTCCATCGTATAAAACGAATAATAGCAACCAGTGTGAAAGTTCTGGTCATTTCTACGTTCCGGGCAACCTATGCTTCACTCTAGGGCGTTGCTCCACCAGATCGAATAGTTAGGGCCTTAGAAGTCAACGCCCGAATCATAAAATACAAAATAAATAGAACAGTTTTTCCATTGTATAAAACGAATAATTGCTACCAGTGTGAAAGTTATGTTCATTTCTACGTTTCTGACAGCCTAGGCTTCACTGTAGGGTGTTGTTCCACCAAATCGAATAGGTAGGGCCATAGAAGACAACGCCAGAAGCATAAAATACAATATAAATATAACAGTTTATACACCGTATAAAACGAATAATAGCAACCAGTGTGAAAGTTCTGGTCATTTCTACGTTGCGGGCAACCTAGGATCCACCCTAGGGCGTTGCTGCAACCGATTGAATAGTTAGGGCCTTAGGAGTCAACGCCCGAAGCATAAAATACAATATAAATAGAACACTTTTCCCATTGTATAAAACGAATAATTGCTACCAGTGTGAACGTTATGTTCATTTCTACGTTTCTGACAACCTAGGCTTCACTGTAGGGTGTTGCTCCACCACATCGAATAGGTAGGGCCATGGAAGTCAACGCCCGAAGCATAAAATACAATAAATATACAAGAGTTTTTCCATCGTATAACAGGAATAATTGCAACCAGTGTGAAAGTGATGGTCAGTTCTACGTTCTGGGCATCCTAGGCTTCACTCTAGGGCGTCGTTCCACCAGATCGAATAGTTAGGGCCTAAGAAGTCAACGCCAGAAGCATAAAATACAATATAAATATAACAGTTTTTCCATCGTATAAAACGAATAATTGTAACAAGTATGAAAGTTGTGGTTATTTCTACTTTCCTGGCAACCTAGGCTTCACCCTAGGGCGTTGCTCCAACAGATTGAACAGTTAGGGCCTTAGAAGTCAACGCCCGAAGCATAAAATACAAAATAAATAGAACAGTTTTTCCATCGTATAAAACGAATAATTGCTACCGATGTGAAAGTTATGGTCATTTCTACGTTCCGGGCAACCTAGGCTTCACTCTAGGGCGTTGCTCCACCAGATCGAATAGTTAGGGCCTTAGAAGTCAACGCCCGAAGCATAAAATACAAAATAAATAGAACAGTCTTTCCATTCTATAAAACGAATAATTGCTACCAGTGTGAAAGTTATGTTCATTTCTACGTTTCTGACAGCCTAGGCTTCACTGTAGGGTGTAGTTCCACCAAATCGTATAGGTAGGGCCATAGAAGACAACGCCAGAAGCATAAAATACAATATAAATATAACAGTTTATACACCGTATAAAACGAATAATAGCAACCAGTGTGAAAGTTCTGGTCATTTCTACGTTGCGGGCAACCTAGGCTTCACTCTAGGGCGTTGCTCCACCAGATCGAATAGTTAGGGCCTTAGAAGTCAACGCCCGAAGCATAAAATACAAAGTAAATAGAACACTTTTTCCATTGTATAAAACGAATAATTGCTACCAGTGTGAACGTTATGTTCATTTCTACGTTTCTGACAAACTAGGCTTCACTGTAGGGTGTTGCTCCACCAAATCGAATAGGTAGGGCCATGGAAGTCAATGCCCGAAGCATAAAATACAATAAATATACAAGAGTTTTTCCATCGTATAACAGGAATAATTGCAACCAGTGTGAAAGTGATGGCCATTTCTACGTTCTGGGCAACCTAGGCTTCACTCTAGGGCGTCGTTCCACCAGATCGGATAGTTAGGGCCTAAGAAGTCAACGCCAGAAGCATAAAATACAGTATAAATGCAACAATTTTTCCATTGTATAGCATGACTAATTGCAACCAGTGCGAAAGTAACGACCATTTCGACGTTTCGGGCATCCTAGACTTAACTCTGAGGCGTTGCTCCACTAGATCGAAGAGTTAGGGTCTAAGAAGTCAACACCGGAAGCATAAAATACAATTTAAATACAACAGCTTTTCCATCGTAGAAAACGAATAATTGCAACCTGTGTAGGTTATGGACATATCTACGTTCCGGGCAACCTAGGCTTCACTCTAGGGCGTTGCTCCACCAAATCGAATAGATGCGGCCTTAGAAGTCAACGCCAGAAGCATAAAATACAGTATAAATGCAACAATTTTTCCATTGTATAGCATGACTAATTGCAACCAGTGCGAAAGTAACGACCATTTCGACGTTTCGGGCATCCTAGACTTAACTCTGAGGCGTTGCTCCACTAGATCGAAGAGTTAGGGTCTAAGAAGTCAACACCGGAAGCATAAAATACAATTTAAATACAACAGCTTTTCCATCGTAGAAAACGAATAATTGCAACCTGTGTAGGTTATGGACATATCTACGTTCCGGGCAACCTAGGCTTCACTGTAGGGTTTTGCTCCACCAGATCGAATAGGTAGGGCCATAGAAGTCTCCGCCCGAAGCATAAAATGCAATATAAATACAACAGTTTTTCCATCGTGTAAAAGGATTAATTGCAACCAGTTTGAAAGTGATGATCATTTCTACGTTCCGGGCAACCTCGGCTTCACTCTAGGGCGTTGCTCCACCAGATCGAACACTTAGGGCCTAAGAAGTCTACGCCAGAAGCATAAAATACAATATAAATATAACAGTTTTTCCATCGAATAAAACGAATAATAGCAACCAGTGTGAAAGTTCTGGTCATTTCTACGTTCCGGGCAACCTATGCTTCACTCTAGGGCGTTGCTCCACCAGATGGAATAGTTAGGGCCTTAGAAGTCAACGCCCGAATCATAAAATACAAAATAAATAGAACAGTTTTTCCATTGTATAAAACGAATAATTGCTACCAGTGTGAAAGTTATGTTCATTTCTACGTTTCTGACAGCCTAGGCTTCACTGTAGGGTGTTGTTCCACCAAATCGAATAGGTAGGGCCATAGAAGACAACGCCAGAAGCATAAAATACAATATAAATATAACAGTTTATACACCGTATAAAACGAATAATAGCAACCAGTGTGAAAGTTCTGGTCATTTCTACGTTGCGGGCAACCTAGGCTTCACTCTAGGGCGTTGCTCCACCAGATCGAATAGTTAGGGCCTTAGAAGTCAACGCCCGAAGCATAAAATACAAAGTAAATAGAACACTTTTTCCATTGTATAAAACGAATAATTGCTACCAGTGTGAACGTTATGTTCATTTCTACGTTTCTGACAACCTAGGCTTCACTGTAGGGTGTTGTTCCACCAGATGGAATAGGTAGAGCATAAGAAGTCAACGCCCGAAGCATAAAATACAAAATAAATACAACAGTTTTTCCATCGTATAAAACTAATAATTGCAACCAGTGTGAAAGTAATGGGCATTTCTACGTTCCGGGCAACCTAGGCTTCACTCTAGGGCGTTGCTCCACCAAATCGAATAGATGCGGCCTTAGAAGTCAACGCCAGAAGCATAAAATACAGTATAAATGCAACAATTTTTCCATTGTATAGCATGACTAATTGCAACCAGTGCGAAAGTAACGACCATTTCGACGTTTCGGGCATCCTAGACTTAACTCTGAGGCGTTGCTCCACTAGATCGAAGAGTTAGGGTCTAAGAAGTCAACACCGGAAGCATAAAATACAATTTAAATACAACAGCTTTTCCATCGTAGAAAACGAATAATTGCAACCTGTGTAGGTTATGGACATATCTACGTTCCGGGCAACCTAGGCTTCACTGTAGGGTGCTGCTCCACCAGATCGAATAGGTAGGGCCATAGAAGTCTCCGCCCGAAGCATAAAATGCAATATAAATACAACAGTTTTTCCATCGTGTAAAAGGATTAATTGCAACCAGTTTGAAAGTGATGATCATTTCTACGTTCCGGGCAACCTATGCTTCACTCTAGGGCGTTGCTCCACCAGATCCAACAGTTAGGGCCTTAGAAGTCAACGCCCGAAGAATAAAATACAAAATAAATAGAACAGTTTTTCCATTGTATAAAACGAATAATTGCTACCAGTGTAAAAGTTATGGTCATTTCTACGTTCCGGGCAACCTAGGCCTCACCCTAGGGCGTTGTTCCTCCAGATCGAATAGTTAGGGCCTAAGAAGTGAACGCCAGAAGCATAAAATACAATATAAATACAACAGTTTTTCCATCATATAAAACGAGTAATTGCAACCAGTATGAAAGTTGTGGTCATTTCTACGTTCCGGGCGACGTAGGCTACACCCTAGGTCGTTGCTCCAACAGACTGAATAGTTAGGGCCTTAGAAGTCAATGCCCGATGCATAAAATGCAATAAAAATACAACAGTCTTTCCATCATATAACCGGAATAATTGCAACCAGTTTGAAAGTGATGGTCATTTCTACGTTCCGGGCAACCTCGGCTTCACTCTAGGGCGTTGCTCCACCAGATCGAATAGCTAGTGCCTTAGAAGTCAACGCCAGAAGCATAAAACACAATATCAATACAACAGTTTTTCCATCGTATAAAACGAATAATTGCAACCAGTATGAAAGGCAACCTCATTTCTACTTTCCGGGCAACCTAGGCTTCACCCTAGGGGGTTGCTCCAACAGATAGAATAGTTAGGGCCTTAGAAGTCAACGCCGGAAGCATAAAATGCAATAAAAATACAACAGTTTTTCCATCGTATAAAAGGATTAATTGCAACCACTTTGAAAGTGATGGTCATTTCTACGTTCCGGGCAACCTAGGCTTCACTCTAGCGCGTTGCTCCACCAGATCGAATAGTTAGGGCCTAAGAAGTGAACGCCAGAAGCATAAAATACAATATAAATACAACAGTCTTTCCATCGTATAAAACGAATAATTGCAACCAGTATGAAAGTTAACGTCATTTCTACTTTGCGGGCAACCTAGGCTTGGCCCTAGGGCGTTGCCCCAACAGATTGAATAGTTAGGGCCTTAGATGTCAACGCCAGAAGCATAAAATACAATATAAATACAACAGTTTTTCCATCGCATAAAACGAATAATTGCAACCAGTATGAAAGTTATGGTCATTTCTACTTTCCGGGCAACCTAGGCTTCACTCTAGGGCGTTGCTTCAACAGATTGAATAGTTAGGGCCTTAGAAGACAACGCCCGAAGCATAAAATACAAAATAAATAGTACAGTTTTTTCATCGTATAAAACGAATAATTGCTACCGGTGTGAAAGTTATGGTCATTTCTACGTTCCCAGCAACCTAGGCTTCACCCTAGGGCGTTGCTCCAACAGATTGAACAGTTAGGGCCTTAGAAGTCAACGCCCGAAGCATAAAATACAAAATAAATAGAACAGTTTTTCCATCGTATAAAACGAATAATTGCTACCGATGTGAAAGTTATGGTCATATCTACTTTCCGGGCAACCCAGGCATCACCCTAGGGTGTTGTTCCACCAGATGGAATAGTTAGGGCATAAGAAGTCAACGCCCGAAGCATAAAATACAAAATAAATAGTACAGTTTTTTCATCGTATAAAACGAATAATTGCTACCGGAGTGAAAGTTATGGTCATTTCTACGTTCCGGGCAACCTAGGCTTCACCCTAGGGCGTTGCTCCAACAGATTGAACAGTTAGGGCCTTAGAAGTCAACGCCCGAAGCATAAAATACAAAATAAATAGAACAGTTTTTCCATCGTATAAAACGAATAATTGCTACCGATGTGAAAGTTATGGTCATATTTACGTTCCGGGCAACCCAGGCATCACCCTAGGGTGTTGTTCCACCAGATGGAATAGTTAGGACATAAGAAGTCAACGCCAGAAGCATAAAATACAATTTAAATATAACAGTTTTTCCATCGTATAAAACGAATAATTGCAACCAGTGTGAAAGTTATGGTCATGTCTACGTTCCCGACAACCTAGGCTTCACCCTAGGGCGTTGCTCCACCAGATCGAATAGTTAGGGCCTAAGAAGTGAACACCAGAAGCATAAAATACAATATAAATGCAACAGTTTTACGATCATATAAAACGGGTAATTGCAACCAGTATGAAAGTTGTGGTCATTTCTACTTTCCGGGCAACCTATGCTACACCCTAGGGCGTTGCTCCAACAGATTGAATAGTTAGGGCCTTAGAAGTCAATGCCCGAAGCATAAAATGCAATAAAAATACAACAGTCTTTCCATCATATAACCGGAATAATTGCAACCAGTTTGAAAGTGATGGTCATTTCTACGTTCCGGGCAGCCTCGGCTTCACTCTAGGGCGTTGCTCCACCAGATCGAATAGTTAGTGCCTTAGAAGTCAACGCCAGAAGCATAAAATACAATATCAATACAACAGTTTTTCCATCGTATAAAACGAATAATTGCAACCAGTATGAAAGTTATGGTCATTTCTACTTTCCGGGCAACCTCGGCTTCACTCTAGGGCGTTGCTCCACCAGATCGAATAGTTAGGGCCTCAGAAGTCAATGCCCGAAGCATAAAATACAAAATAAATAGAACAGTTTTTCGATTAAATAAAACGAATAATAGTAACCAGTGAGAAAATTATGGTCATTTCTACGTTCCGGGCAACCTAGGCCTCACTCGAGGGCGTTGCACCACCAGATCGAATAGTTAGGGCCATAGAAGTCAACGCCCGAAGCATAAACTACAAAATAAATAGAACAGTTTTTCCATTGTATAAAACGAAGAATTGCTACCAGTGTGAAAGTTATGGTCATTTCTACGTGCCGGGCAACCTAGGCTTCACTCTAGGGCGTTGCTCCACCAGATCGAATAGTTAGGGCCTTAGAAGTCAACGCCAGAGGCATAAAATACAATAAAGATGCAACAGTTTTTCCATCGTATAAAACGAATAATTGAAACCAGTGTGAAAGTGATGGTCATTTCTACTTTCCGGGCGACCTAGGCTTCACTCTAGGGCGTTGTTCCACCAGATCGAAAAGTTAGGGCCTAAGAAGTCAACGCCAGAAGCATAAAATACAAAATAAATAGAACAGTTTTTCCATCGTATAAAACGAATAATTACAACAAGTATGAAAGTTGTGGTTATTTCTACTTTCCGGGCAACCTATGCTTCACCCTAGGGCGTTGCTCCAACAGATTGAATAGTTAGGGCCTTAGAAGTCAACGCCCGAAGCATAAAATACAAAATAAATAGAACAGTTTTTCCATCGTATAAAACGAATAATTGCTACCGGTGTGAAAGTTATGGTCATTTCTACGTTCCGGGCAACCCAGGCTTCACCCTGAGGCGTTGTTCCACCAAATGGAATAGTTAGGGCATAAGAAGTCAACGCCCGAAGCATAAAATACAAAATAAATAGAACAGTTTTTCCATCGTATAAAACGAATAATTGCTACCGGAGTGAAAGTTATGGTCATTTCTACGTTCCGGGCAACCCAGGCTTCACCCTGAGGCGTTGTTCCACCAAATGGAATAGTTAGGGCATAAGAAGTCAACGCCAGAAGCATAACATACAATATAAATATAACAGTTTTTCCATCGTATAAAACGAATAATTGCAACAAGTATGAAAGTTATGGTCACTTCTACGTTCCGGGCAACCTAGGCTTCACTCTAGGGCGTTGCTCCACCAGATCCAACAGTTAGGGCCTTAGAAGTCAACGCCCGAAGAATAAAATACAAAATAAATAGAACAGTTCTTCCATTGTATAAAACGAATAATTGCTACCAGTGTAAAAGTTATGGTCATTTCTACGTTCCGGGCAACCTAGGCCTCACCCTAGGGCGTTGTTCCACCAGATCGAATAGTTAGGGCCTAAGAAGTGAACGCCAGAAGCATAAAATACAATATAAATACAACAGTTTTTCCATCATATAAAACGAGTAATTGCAACCAGTATGAAAGTTGTGGTCATTTCTACGTTCCGGGCTACGTAGGCTACACCCTAGGTCGTTGCTCCAACAGATTGAATAGTTAGGGCCTTAGCAGTCAATGCCCGAAGCATAAAATGCAATAAAAATACAACAGTCTTTCCATCATATAACAGGAATAATTGCAACCACTTTGAAAGTGATGGTCATTTCTACGTTCCGGGCAACCTAGGCTTAACTCTAGCGCGTTGCTCCACCAGATCGAATAGTTAGGGCCTAAGAAGTGAACGCCAGAAGCATAAAATACAATATAAATGCAACAGTCTTTCCATCGTATAAAACGAATAATTGCAACCAGTATGAAAGTTAACGTCATTTCTACTTTGCGGGCAACCTAGGCTTGGCCCTAGGGCGTTGCCCCAACAGATTGAATAGTTAGGGCCTCAGAAGTCAACGCCAGAAGCATAAAATACAATATAAATACAACAGTTTTTCCATCGTATAAAACGAATAATTGCAACCAGTATGAAAGTAATGGTCATTTCTACTTTCCGGGCAGCCTAGGCTTCACTCTATGGCGTTGCTTCAACACATTGAATAGTTAGGGCCTTAGAAGACAACGCCCGAAGCATAAAATACAAAATAAATAGTCCAGTTTTTTCATCGTATAAAACGAATAATTGCTACCGGTGTGAAAGTTATGGTCATTTCTACGTTCCGCGGCAACCTAGGCTTCACCATAGGGCGTTGTTCCACGAGATGGAATAGTTAGGGCATAAGAAGTCAACGCCAGAAGCATAAAATACAATATAAATACAACAGCTTTTCAATCGTATAAAACGAGTAATTGCAACCAGTATGAAAGTTAACGTCATTTCTACGTTCCGGGCAACCTAGGCTTCACCCTAGGGCGTTGCTCCAACAGATTGAATAGTTAGGGCCTTAGAAGGCAACGCCCGAAGCATAAAATACAAAATAAATAGTACAGTTTTTTCATCGTATAAAACGAATAATTGCTACCGGTGTGAAAGTTATGGTCATTTCTGCGTTCCGGGCAACCTAGGCTTCACCCTAGGGCGTTGCTCCAACAGATTGAACAGTTAGGGCCTTAGAAGTCAACGCCCGAAGCATAAAATACAAAATAAATGGAACAGTTTTTCCATCGTATAAAACGAATAATTGCAAACAGTGTGAAAGTAATGGTCATTTCTACGTTCCGGGCAAGCAGGGCTTCACTCTAGGGCGTTGCTCCACCAGATCGAATAGCTATGGACTTAGAATTCAACGCCAGAAACATAAAACACAATATAAATACATCAGTTTTTCCATCGTATAAAACGAATAATTGCAACCAGTTTGAAAGGGATGGTCATTTCTACGTACCGGGCAACCTAGGTTTCACTTTAGAGCGTTGCTCCACCAGATCGAATAGTTAGGGCCTTAGAAGACAACGCCCGAAGCATAAAATACAAAATAAATAGAACAGTTTTTCCATCGTATAAAACGAATAATTGCTACCATTGTGAAAGTTATGGTCATTTCTACTTTCCGGGCAATCTAGGCTTCACTCTCGGCCGTTGTTCCACCAGAACGAATAGTTCGGGCCTAAGAAGTGAACGCCAGAAGCATAAAATACAAAATAAATAGAACAGCTTTTCCATTGTATAAAACGAATAATTGCTACCAGTGTGAAAGTTATGGTCATTTCTACTTACCGGGCAACCTACGCTTCACCCTAGGGCGTTGTTCCACCAGATCGAATAGTTAGGGCCTAAGAAGTCAACGACAGAAGCATAAAATGCAATATAAATATAACAGTTTTTCCATCCTATAACAGGAATAATTGCAACCCGAGTGAAAGTGATGGTCATTTCTACGTTCCAGGCAACCTGGGCATCACTCTAGGGCGTTGTTCCACCAGATCGAATAGTTAGGGCCTAAGAAGTCAACGACAGAAGCATAAAATACAATATAAATATAACAGTTTTTTAATCGTATATAACGAATAATAGCAACCAGTGTGAAAGTTATGGTCATTTCTACGTTCCGGGCAACCTAGACGTCACTCTAGGGCGTTGCTCCACCACATCAAACAGTTAGGGCCTTAGAAGTCAACGCCCGAAGCATAAAATACAAAATAAATATAACAGTTTTTCCATCGTATAAAACGAATAATAGCAACCAGTGTGAAAGTTATAGTCACTTCTACGTTCCGGGCAACCTACGCTTCACCCTAGGACGTTGTTCCACCAGACCGAATAGTTAGGGCCACAGAAGTGAATGCCAGAAGCATAAAATACAATATGAATACAACAGTTTTTCCATCGTATAAAACGAATATTTGCAACCAGTGTGAAAGTAATGGTCATTTCTACGTTCCGGGCAACATAGGCTTCACTCTAGGGCGTTCCTCCACCAGATCGAACAGGTAGGGCCTTAGAAGTCAAAGCCCGAAGCATAAAATACAAAATAAACAGAACAGTCTTTCCATTGTATAAAACGAATAATGAAAATAAATAATTATAAAAATAACGCTTCTGGCGTTGAATTCGAAGTCCCTAAGTATTCGATCTCGTGGAGCAACGCCCTAGCGTGAAGCTTAGGTTGCCCGGAACGTAGAAATGATCATTACTTCCACACTTGTTGCAATTATTTGTTTTATATGATGGAAAAGCTGTTGTATTTATATCGTATTTTATGTTTCTGGCGCTGACTTCTAAGGACCTAACTATTCGATCTGGTGGAGCAACGCCCTAGAGTGAAGCCTAGGTTGCCCGGAATGTAGGAATGACCAGTACTTTCACACTGGATGCAGTTATTCCTGTTATACAATGGAAAAAATGTTGCATCTCTATTGTATTTTATGCTTTTGGCGTTGACTTCTTAGGCCATAACTATTCCCTCTGGTGTATCAACGCCGTAGAGTGAAACCTAGGTTGCCGGAACCTAGAAATGACCATTACTTGCGCACTGGTTGCAATTATTTCTGTTATACGGAGGAAAAACTGTTGTATTTTTAATGTATTTTATGCTTTTAGCGTTGAATTCTAAGTCCCTAGCTATTCGATTTGGCGGAGCGACGCACTAGAGTGAAGCCTAGGTTGCCCGGAACGTAGAAATGACCATTACTTTCACAATGTTTGCAATTATTCATTTTATACGATGGAAAAACTGTTGTACTTATTTTGTATTTTATTTTTCTGGTGTTGACTTCTTAGGCCCTAACTATCCAATCTGGTGGAACAACGACCTAGAGTGAAGCCTAGGTTGCCCGGAACGTAGAAATGACCTTTACCTTCACGCTGTTTGCAATTATTCATTTTATACGCTGGAAAAACTCTTCTATTTATATTGTATTTTATTCTTCTGGCGTTGACTTCTAAGGCCGTAACTATTCGATCTGGTGGGGCAACGCCCAACAGTGAAGCCCAGGTTCGCCGGAACGTCGATATGACCATAACATTCACGCTGTTTGCAATTATTCATTTTATACGCTGGAAAAACTCTTCTATTTATATTGTATTTTATTCTTCTGGCGTTGACTTCTTAGGCCCTAACTATTCGATCTGGTGGGGCAACGCCCAACAGTGAAGCCCAGGTTCGCCGGAACGTCGATATGACCATAACATTCACACTGGTTGCAATTATTCGTTTTATACGATGGAAAGACTGTTGTATTTATGTTGTATTTTATGCTTCTGGCGTTGAATTCTAAGGCACTAACTATTCGCTCTGGCAGACCAACGCCCTGGAGTGAAGCCTAGGGTGCCCGGAACATAGAAATGACCATCACTTTCAAACTGGTTGCTTTATTCCTGTTATATGATGGAAAAACTGTTGTATTTTTATTGCATTTTATGTTTCGGGCGTTGACTTCTAAGGCCCTAACTATTAGATCTGTTGGAGCAACGACCTAGGGTGAAGCCTAGATTGCCCGGAAAGTAGAAATGACCATAACTTTCATACTGGTTGCTATTATTCGTTTTATACGATGGAAAAACTGTTGTATTTGTATTGTATTTTATGCTTCTGGCGTTCACTTCTAAGGCCCTAACTATTCCGTCTGGTGGAACAACGCCCTAGGGTGAAGCCCAGGTTGCCCGGAACGTAGAACCGGCCATCACTTTCACACTGGTTGCATTTATTCCTGTTACAGGATGGAAAACCTGTTGTATTTATAATGTATTTTATGCTCCTGGTGTTGACTTCTTAGGCACTAACTATTCGATGTGGTGGAGCAACGACCTACAGTGAAGCCTAGGTTGCCCGGAACGTAGATATGACCATAACCTTCACTCGGGTTGCAATTATTCGTTTTATATGATGTAAAGGCTGTTGTTTTTATTTTGTAGTTTATGCTTCTGGCGTTGACTTCTAAGACCCTGACTCTTCGATCTGGTGGAACAACGCCCTAGTGTGACGCCTAGGTCGCTCGGAACGTAGAAATGACCATTACTTTCACACTGTTTGCAAATATACATTATATACGATGGAAAAGCTGTTGTATTTATATTGTATTTCATGCTTCTGGCGTTGACTTCTTAGGCCCTAACTATTTGATCTGGTGGAGCACCTTCATAGAGTGAAGCCTAGGTTTATCGGAACGTAGCACATACCATTACCTTCACACTGGTTGCAATTATTCCTGTTATACGGTGGAAAAACTGTTCTATTTATTTTGTATTTTATGCTTCGGGCGTCGACTTCTAAGGCCCTAACTATTCGGGCTGGTGGAGCAACATCCTAGCGTGAAGCCTAGGCTGCCCGGACAATAGAAATGACCATAACTTTCATACTGGTTGCAATTATTCGTTTTATACGATGGAAAAACTGTTGTATTTATATTGTATTTTATGCTTCTGGCGTTGAATTCTAAGGCACTAACTATTCGATCTGGTGGAACAACACCCTAAGGTGAAGCCTAGGTTGCCCGGAAAGTAGAAATGACCATAACATTCACACTGGTTGCAATTATTCGTTTTATACGATGGAAAAGCTGTTGTACTTATATTGTATTTTATTCTCCTGGCGTTGTCTTCCTAGGTCCTAACTATTCGATCTGGTGAAACAACACCCTAGGGTGAAGCCTGGGTGGCCCGGAAAGTAGAAATGACCATTACTTTCACACTGGTTGCAATTATTCGCTTTATACGATGGAAAAACTGTTGCATTTATTTTTTATTTGGTGCTTCTGGCGTTGACTTCTTAGGCCCTAACTACTCGATCTGGTGGAGCAACGCCATAGAGTGAAACGTAGGTTGCCCGGATCGTAGAAATGACCATTACATTCACACTAGTTGCAATTATTCCTGTTATACGATGGAAAAACTGTTTTATTTTTATTGTATTTTATGCTTCTGGCGTTGACTTCTAAGGCCCTAACTATTCGATCTGGTGGAGCAACGCAATAGAGGGAAGCCTAGGTTGCCCGGAAAGTAGGAATGACCATAACTTTCATACTGGTTGCAATTATCCGTTTTATACGATGGAAAAACTGTTGTATTTATATTGTATTTTACGCTTCTGGCTTTGAATTTTAAGGCCGTACCTATTCGATGTGGTGGTGCAACGCCCTAGAGTGAAGCCTAGGTTGCCCGGAACGTAGAAGGGACCATTACTATCACACTGGTTGCAATTATTCGTTTTAAAGGATGGAAAAACTGCAGTACTTATTTTGTATTTGGTGCTTCTGGGGTTGACTTCTTAGGCCCTAACTATTCGATCTGGTGGAGCAACGCCATAGAGTGAAACGTAGGTTGCCCGGATCGTAGAAATGACCATTATATTCACACTAGCTGCAATTATTCCTGTTATACGATGGAAAAACTGTTTTATTTTTATTGTATTTTATGATTCGGGCGTTGACTTCTGAGGCCCTAGCTATTCGATTTGGTGGAGCAACGCCCTTGAGTCAAGCCTAGGATGCCCGGAACGTAGAAATGACCATTACTTTCACACTGGTTGCAATTATTCCTGTTATACTATGGAAAGATTGTGTATTTTTATTGTATTTTTTGCTTCGTGCGTTGACTTCTCAGGCGCTAACTATTCGATCTGATGGCACAACGCACTAGAATGAAGCCTAGTTTGCCCGGATCGAAGAAATGACCATAACTTTCACACTGGTTGCAATTATTCGCTTTATACGATGGAAAAACTGTTGTATTTATATTGTATTTTATGCTTCTGGCGTTGACTTCTTAGGTCCAAACAATTCGGTCTGGTGGACCAACGCCCTAGAGTGAAGCCTTGGTTGCCCGGAACGTAGAAATGACAATAACTTTCACACTGGTTGCATTTATTCGTTTTATACAATGGAAAAACTGTTCTATTTATTTTGTATTTTATGCATCGGGCGTCGACTACTAAGGCCCGAACTATTCGATGTTGTGGAGTAGCGCCCTAGAGTGAAGCCTGGGTTGCCCGAAACGTAGAAATGACCATAACTTTCACACTGGTTGCAATTATTCGTTTTATGCGATTGAAAAGCTGTTGTATTTATATTGTATTTTATGCTTCTGGCGTTAACTTCTTATTCCCCAACTATTCGATCTGGCGGAACAACGCCCAAGAGTGAAGCCTAGGTTGCCCGGAACGTAGAAATGACCATTACTTTCACACTGGTTGCAATTATTCCTGTTATTCGATGGAAGGACTGTTGTATTTTTATAGCATTTTATGCTTCTGCCGTTGACTTCTTAAGCCCTAGCTATTCAGTCTGGTGGCACAAAGCACTAGAGGGAAGCCTAGGTTGCCCGGAACGTAGAAATGACCATTACTTTCACACTGGTTGCAATTATTCCTGTTATACGATGGAAAAACTGCTGTATTTTTATTGTATTTTATGTGTCTGGCCTTGACTTCTAAGGTCCTACCTATTCGATCTCGTGGGGCAACGTCCAAGAGTGAAGCTTATGTTGCCCGAAGCGTGGAAATGACCATTACTTATACACTGGTTGCAATTATTCTTTTTATACGATGGAAAAACTGTTGTATTTTTACTGTATTATATGCGTCTGGAGTTGTTTTCTAATGCCCAAACAATTCGACCTGGTGGAGCGACGCCCGAGTGCGAAGCCTAGGTTGCACGGAACGTAGAAATGCCCATTACTTTAACACTGGTTGCAATTATTCCTGTTATACGATGGAAAGACTGTTGCATCTTTATCGTGTTTTATGCTTTTGGCGTTGAATTCTAAGTCCCTAGCTATTCGATCTCGTGGAGCAACGCCCTAGAGTTAAGCCTAGTTTGCCCGAAACGTAGAAATGGCCAGTACTTTCACACTGGTTGCAGTTATTCCTGTTATACGGCGAAAAACTGTTGCATTTTTATTTTATTTTATGTTTCTGGTGTTGACAACTAAGGTCCTAGCTACTCGATCTCGTGGGGCAACGTCCAAGAGTGAAGCATATGTTGCTCGAAGCGTGGAAATGACCATTACTTTCACACTGGTTGCATTTATTCGTTTTATACAATGGAAAAACTGTTCTATTTATTTTGTACTTTATGCTTCGGGAGTCGACTACTAAGGCCCTGATTATTCGATATCGTGGAGCAACGCCCTAGAGTGAAGCCTAGGTTGCCCGGCACGTAGAAGAGTCCGTAACTTTCACACTCTTTGCAATTATTCGTTTCATACGATGGAAAAGCTGTTGTATTTATATTGTATTTTATGCTCTTGGCGTTGACCTCCAAGTCCCTGGCTATTCGATCTGGTGGATCAACGCCCTAGAGTGAAGCCTAGGTTACCCGGAACGTAGAAATGACCAGTACTTTCACACTGGTTGCAGTTATTCCTGTTATACGACAGAAAAACTGTTGCATTTTTATTGTATTTTATTTTCTGGCGTTGACTTACAAGGTCCTAGCTATTCCATCTCGTGGGGCAACGTCCGAGAGTGAAGCCTAGGTTGCACGGAACGTAGAAATGCCCATTACTTTCACACAGGTTGCAATTATTCCTGTTATACGATGAATAAACTGTTGTATTTATTATGTATTTGGTGCTTCTGGCTTTGACTTCTTAGGCCATAGCTATTCCATCTGGTGGAGCAACGCCATAGAGTGAAACGTAGGTTGCCCGGAACGTAGAAATGACCATAACATTCACATTGGTTGCAATTATTCGTTTTATACGATGGAAAAGCTGTTGTACTTATATAGTATTTTATTCTCCTGGCGTTGTCTTCCTAGGTCCTAACTATTCGATCTGGTGAAACAACACCCTAGGGTGAAGCCTGGGTAGCCCGGAAAGTAGAAATGACCATTACTTTCACACTTGTTGCAATTATTCGCTTTATACGATGGAAAAACTGTTGTACTTATTTTGTATTTGGTGCTTCTGGCGTTGACTTCTTAGGCCCTAACTACTCGATCTGGTGGAGCAACGCCATAGAGTGAAACCTAGGTTGCCCGGAAAGTAGAAATGACCAAACTTTCATACTGGTTGCAATTATCCGTTTTATACGATGGAAAAACTGTTGTATTTATATTGTATTTTACGCTTCTGGCTTTGAATTCTAAGGCCGTACCTATTCGATGTGGTGGTGCAACACCCTAGAGTGAAGCCTAGGTTGCCCGGAACGTAGAAGGGACCATTGCTATCACACTGGTTGCAATTATTCGTTTTATACGATGGAAAAACTGTAGTACTTATTTTGTATTTGGTGCTTCTGGGGTTGACTTCTTAGGCCCTAACTATTCGATCTGGTGGAGCAACGCCATAGAGTGAAACGTAGGTTGCCCGGATCGTAGAAATGACCATTATATTCACACTAGCTGCAATTATTCCTGTTATACGATGGAAAAACTGTTATATTTTTATTGTATTTTATGATTCGGGCGTTGACTTCTGAGGCCCTAGCTATTCGATTTGGTGGAGCAACGCCCTTGAGTCAAGCCTAGGATGCCCGGAACGTAGAAATGACCATTACTTTCACACTGGTTGCAATTATTCCTGTTATACTATGGAAAGATTGAGTATTTTTATTGTATTTTTTGCTTCGTGCGTTGACTTCTCAGGCGCTAACTATTCGATCTGATGGCACAACGCACTAGAATGAAGCCTAGTTTGCCCGGATCGTAGAAATGACCATAACTTTCACACTGGTTGCAATTATTCGCTTTATACGATGGAAAAACTGTTGTATTTATATTGTATTTTATGCTTCTGGCGTTGACTTCTTAGGTCCAAACAATTCGGTCTGGTGGACCAACGCCCTAGAGTGAAGCCTAGGTTGCACGGAACGTAGAAATGACCTTAGCTTTCACACTGGTTGCATTATTCGCTTTATGGAATGGAAAAACTGTTCTATTTATATTGCATTTTATGGTTCTGGCGTTGACTTCTTAGGCCCTAACTATTCGATCTGGTGGAGCAGCGCCCTAGAGTGAAGTCTTGGTTGCCCGAAACGTAGAAATGACCACTACTTTCACACTGGTTGCAATTACTCATGCTATTCAATGGAGAAGCTGTTGTATTTTTATTGTATTTTATGTTTCAGGTGTTGACTTCTAAGGTCGTTACTATTCGATCTGGTGGAGCAGCGCCATAGAGTGAAACAAAGGTTGCCCGGAACGTAGAAATGACCATTACATTCACACTGGTTGCAATTATTCCTGTTATGACCATTACCTTCACACTGTTTGCAATTATTCATTTTATACGATGGAAAAGCTGTTGTATTTATATTGTATTTTATGCTTCTGGCGTTGACTTCTAAGTCCGTAAAAATTAGCTGTTGTGGAGCAACGCCCTAGAGTGAAGCCAAGGTTGCCCGGAACGTAGAAATGACCATCACTTTCGCACTGCTTGCAATTATTCGTTTTATACGATGAAAAGACTGTTGTATTTATTATGTATTTGGTACTTCTGGCGTTGACTTCTTAGGCCATAACTATTCGATCTGGTGGACCCACGCCCTAGAGTGAAGCCTAGGTTGCCCGCAACGTAGAAATGACCATTACTTTCACACTGCTTGCAATTATTCGTTTTATACGATGAAAAGACTGTTGTATTTATTATGTATTTGGTTCTTCTGGCTTTGACTTCTTAGGCCATAACTATTCCATCTGGTGGAGCAACGCCATAGAGTGAAACGTAGGTCGCCCGGAACGTAGAAATGACCATATCTTACATACTGGTTGCAATTATTCCTGTTATACGATGGTAAAGCTGATGTATTTTTATTGTATTTTATGCTTCGGGAGTTGACTTCTAAGGCGCTAGCTATTCGATTTGGTGGAGCAACGCCCTAGAGTCAAGCCTAGGTTGCCCGAAACGTAGAAATGACCATTACTTTCACACTGGTTATAATTATTCATGCTATACGATGGAGAAACTGTTGTATTTTTATTGTATTTTATGTTTCAGGTGTTGACTTCTAAGGTCGTAGCTATTCGATCTCGTGGGGCAACGTCCAATAGTGAAGCGTATGTTGCCCGAACCGCAGAAATGACCATTACCTTCAGACTGGTTGCAATTATTCTTTTTATACGATGGAAAAACTGTTGAATTTTTATTGTATTTAATGCTTCTGGCATTGAATTGTAAGTCCCTAACTATTCGATCCGGTGGCACAACGCACTAGAGTGAAGCCTAGTTTGCCCGGATCGTAGAAATGACCATAACTTTCACACTGGTTGCATTATTCGCTTTATGCAATGGAAAAACTGTTCTATTTATATTGTATTTTATGCTTCTGGCGTTGACTTGTTAGGTCCAAACTATTCGGTCTGGTGGATCAACGCCCTAGAGTGAAGCCTAGGTTGCACGGAACGTCGAAATGCCCATTACTTTCACACTGGTTGCAATTATTCGTTTTATACGATGGAAAAACTGTTGCATCTTTATCGTATTTTATGCTTCTGGCGTTGACATCTAAGGCCCTAACTATTCCATCCGGTGGAACAGCGCCCTAGGGTGAAGCCTAGGTTGCCCGGAACGTAGAAATGTCCATTACTTTCACACTGGTTGCAATTATTCGTTTTATACGATGGAAAAACTGTTGCATCTTTACTGTATATTATGCTTCTGGCGTTGACTACTAAGGCCCTAACTGTTCGATCTGGTGGAGCAACGCCCTAGAGTGAAGCCTAGGTTGCTCGGAACGTAGAAATGACCATTACATTCACACTGGTTGCAATTATTCGTCTTATACGATGAAAAAACTGTTGTATTTATTATGTATTTGGTGCTTCTGGCTTTGACTTCTTAGGCCATAGCTATTCCATCTGGTGGAGCAACGCCATAGAGTGAAACGTAGGTTGCCCGGAAAATAGAAATGACCATAACATTCACACTGGTTGCAATTATTCGCTTTATACGTTGGAAAAGCTGTTGTACTTATATTGTATTTTATTCTCCTGGCGTTGACTTCCTAGGTCCTAACTATTCGATCTGGTGGAACAACGCCCTAGAGTCAAGCCTAGGTTGCCCGGAACGTAGAAATGACCATTACTTTTCACACTGGTTGCAATTATTCATGCTATACGATGGAGAAACTGTTGTATTTTTATTGTATTTTATGTTTCAGGTGTTGACCTCTAAGGTCGTAGCTATTCGATCTCGCGGGGCAACGTCCAATAGTGAAGCGTATGTTGCCCGAAGCGTAGAAATGACCATTACTTTCAGACTGGTTGCAATTATTCTTTTTATACGATGGAAAAACTGTTGAATTTTTATTGTATTTAATGCTTCTGGCATTGAATTGTAAGTCCCTAACTATTCGATCCGGTGGCACAACGCACTAGAGTGAAGCCTAGTTTGCCCGGATCGTAGAAATGACCATAACTTTCACACTGGTTGCATTATTCGCTTTATGCAATGGAAAAACTGTTCTATTTATATTGTATTTTATGCTTCTGGCGTTGACTTGTTAGGTCCAAACTATTCGGTCTGGTGGACCAACGCCCTAGAGTGAAGCCAAGGTTGCCCGGAACGTAGAAATGACCATCACTTTCGCACTGCTTGCAATTATTCGTTTTATACGATGAAAAGACTGTTGTATTTATTATGTATTTGGTACTTCTGGCGTTGACTTCTTAGGCCATAACTATTCGATCTGGTGGACCCACGCCCTAGAGTGAAGCCTAGGTTGCCCGCAACGTAGAAATGACCATTACTTTCACACTGCTTGCAATTATTCGTTTTATACGATGAAAAGACTGTTGTATTTATTATGTATTTGGTTCTTCTGGCTTTGACTTCTTAGGCCATAACTATTCCATCTGGTGGAGCAACGCCATAGAGTGAAACGTAGGTCGCCCGGAACGTAGAAATGACCATATCTTACATACTGGTTGCAATTATTCCTGTTATACGATGGTAAAGCTGATGTATTTTTATTGTATTTTATGCTTCGGGAGTTGACTTCTAAGGCGCTAGCTATTCGATTTGGTGGAGCAACGCCCTAGAGTCAAGCCTAGGTTGCCCGAAACGTAGAAATGACCATTACTTTCACACTGGTTATAATTATTCATGCTATACGATGGAGAAACTGTTGTATTTTTATTGTATTTTATGTTTCAGGTGTTGACTTCTAAGGTCGTAGCTATTCGATCTCGTGGGGCAACGTCCAATAGTGAAGCGTATGTTGCCCGAACCGCAGAAATGACCATTACCTTCAGACTGGTTGCAATTATTCTTTTTATACGATGGAAAAACTGTTGAATTTTTATTGTATTTAATGCTTCTGGCATTGAATTGTAAGTCCCTAACTATTCGATCCGGTGGCACAACGCACTAGAGTGAAGCCTAGTTTGCCCGGATCGTAGAAATGACCATAACTTTCACACTGGTTGCAATTATTCGTTTTATACGATGGAAAAACTGTAGCATCTTTATTGTATTTTATGCTTCTGGCGTTGACATCTAAGACCCTAACTATTCCATCTGGTGGAACAGCGCCCTAGGGTGAAGCTTAGGTTGCCCGGAACGTAGAAATGACCATTACTTTCACACTGGTTGCAATTATTCCTGTTATACGATGGAAGGACTGTTGTATTTTTATAGTATTTTATGCTTCTGGCGATGACTTCTTAGGCCCTAACTATTCGATCTGGTGGAGCAACGCCCTAGGGTGAAGCCTATGGTACGCGGAACGTAGAAATGACCAGTATTCTCACACTGGTTGCAATTATTCCTGTTATACGATGGAAAAACAGTTGCATCATTATTGTATTTTATGTTTCTGGCGCTGACTTCTAAGGCCCTAACTATTCGATCTGGTGGAGCAACGCCCTAGAGGGAAGCCTAGGTTGCCCGGAACGTAGAAATGACCATTACTTTCACACTGGTTGCAATTATTCCTGTTATACGATGGAAAAACTGTTGCATCTTTATCGTATTTTATGCTTTTGGCGTTGAATTCTAAGTCCCTAACTATTCGATCTCGTGGAGCAACGCCCTAGAGTTAAGCCTAGTTTGCCCGAAACGTAGAAATGGCCAGTACTTTCACACTGGTTGCAGTTATTCCTGTTATACGACGAAAAACTGTTGCATTTTTATTTTATTTTATGTTTCTGGTGTTGACTTCTAAGGTCCTAGCTACTCGATCTCGTGGGGCAACGTCCAAGAGTGAAGCATATGTTGCTCGAAGCGTGGAAATGACCATTACTTACACACTGGTTGCATTTATTCGTTTTATACAATGGAAAAACTGTTCTATTTATTTTGTATTTTATGCTTCGGGAGTCGACTACTAAGGCCCTGATTATTCGATATCGTGGAACAACGCCCTAGAGTGAAGCCTAGGTTGCCCGGCACGTAGAAGTGACCATAACTTTCACACTCTCTGCAATTATTCGTTTTATACGATGGAAAAGCTGTTGTATTTATATTGTATTTTATGCTCTTGGCGTTGACCTGCAAGTCCCTGGCTATTCGATCTGGTGGATCAACGCCCTTGAGTGAAGCCTAGGTTACCCGGAACGTAGAAATGGCCAGTACTTTCACACTGGTTGCAGTGATCCTTGCTATACAATGGAAAAACTGTTGTATTTATTTTGTATTTGGTGCTTCTGGCGTTGACTTCTTAGTCCCTAACTATTCGATCTGGTGGAGCAGCGCCATAGAGTGAAGCCTAGGGTGCCCGAAACGTAGAAATGGCCAGTACTTTCACACTGGTTGCAGTGATCCATGCTATACAATGGAAAAACTGTTGTATTTATTTTGTATTTGGTGCTTCTGGCGTTGACTTCTTAGTCCCTAACTATTCGATCTGGTGGAGCAGCGCCATAGAGTGAAGCCTAGGGTGCCCGGAACGCAGAAATGAACATTACTTTCACACTGCTTGCAATTATTCGTTTTATACGATGAAAAAACTGTTGTCTTTATTATGTACTTGGTGCTTCTGGCGTCGATTTCTTAGGCCCTAACTATTCCATCTGGTGGAGCAACGCCCTAGGGTGAAGCCTACATTGCCCGGAAAGTTGAAATGACCATCACTTTCACACTGGTTGCAATTATTCCTGTTTACGATGGAAAAACTGTTGTATTTTTATTGTGTTTTATGCTGCTGGCGTTGACTTCTAAGTCCCTAGCTATTCGATCTGGTGGAGCAACGCCCTAGAGTGAAACCTGGGTTGCCCTGATCGTAGAAATAACTATCACTTTCACACTGGTTGCAATTATTCGCTTTATACGATGGAAAAACTGTTGTAGTTATATTGTATTTTATGCTTCTGGCGTTGACTTCTTAGGCCCTAACTATTCGATCTGGTCGAGCAACGCCCTAGAGTGAAGCCTAGGTTACCCGGAACGTAGAAATGACCAGTACTTTCACACTGGCTGCAATTATTCCTGTTATACTATGGAATGTTTGTAGTATTTTTATTGTGTTTTTTGCTTCGGGCGTTGACTTCTCAGACGCTAACTATTCGATCTGGTGGAGCAACGCCCTAGAGCGAAGCCTAGGTTGCCCGGAACGTAGAAATTACCATTACTTTCACACTGGTTGCAATTATTCCTGTTATACGATGGAAAAACAGCTGCATCTTTATTGTATTTTATGCTTCTGGCGTTGACTTCTTAGGCCCTAACAGTTTGATCTGGTGGAGCACCGCCCTAGAGTGAAGCCTAGGTTGCCCGGAACGTAGAAAAGACCATTACCTTCACACTGGGTGCAATTATTCCTGTTATACGATGGAAGGACTGTTGTACTTTTATTGTATTTTATGCTTTGGGCGTTGACTTCTAAGGCCCTAGCTATTCGGTTTGGTGGAGCAACGCCCTAGAGTGAAGCCTAGGGTGCCCGAAACGTAGAAATGACCATACCTTTCACTCTGGTAGCAATAATTCCTGTTATAGGATGGAAAAACAGTTGTACTTTTATTGTATTTTATGCTTTGGGCGCTGACTTCTAAGGCCCTAGCTATTCGGTTTGGTGGTGCAACGCCCTAGAGTGAAGCCTAGGTTGCCCGAAACGTAGAAGTGGCCATCACTTTCACACTGGTTGCAATTATTCATGCTATACGATGGAAAAACTGTTCCATTTTTATTGTATTTTATGCTTCTGATGTTAACTTCTTAGGCCCTAACTATTCGATCTGGTGGAACAACGCCCTAGAGTGAAGCCTAGGTTGCCCGGAACGTAGAAATGACCATAACTTTCACACTGGTTGCATTTACTCGTTTTATACAATGGAAAAACTGTTCTATTTATTCTGTATTTTATGCTTTGGGCGTCGACTACTAAGGCCCTAACAATTCGATGTTGAGGAGCAACGTCCTAGAGTGAAGCCTAGGTTGCACGGAACGTAGAAATGCCCATTAGTTTCACACAGGTTGCAATTATTCCTGTTATACGATGAAAAAACTGTTGCATTTTTATTGTATTTTATCCTCTTGGCGTTGACCTCCAAGTCCCTAACTATTCTATCTGGTGGAACAACGCCCTAGAGTGAAGCCTGGGTTGCCCAGAACGTAGAAATGACCATACCTTTCACACTGTTTCCAAATATACATTATATACGATGAAAGGCTGCTGTATTTATATTGTATTTTATGCTTCTGGCGTTGACTTCTTAGGCCCTAACAGTTTCATCTGGTGGAGCACCACCCTAGAGTGAATCCTAGGTTGCCCGGAACGTAGAAAAGACCATTACCTTCACACTGGGTGCAATTATTCCTGTTATACGATGGAAGGACTGTTGTATTTTTATAGTATTTTATGCTTCTGGCGTTGACTTCTTAGGCCCTAGCCATTCAATATGGTGGCACAAAGCACTAGAGTGAAGCCTTGGCTGCACGCAACGTAGAAATGACCCTAACTTTCACACTGGTTGCAATTATTCGCTTTATGCGATGGAAAAACTGTTGTATTTATATTGTATTTTATGCTTCTGGAGTTGACTTCTTACGTCCTAACTATTGGATCTGGTGGAGCAACGCCCTAGAGTGAAGTCTAGGTTGCCCAGAACGTAGAAACGACCAAAGCTTTCACACTGGTTGCATTTATTCGTTTTATACGATGGAAAAACTGTTCTATTTATTTTGTATTTTATGCTTCGGGCGTCGACCACTAAGGCCCTAACTATTCGATGTTGTGGAGCAACGCCCTAGAGTGAAGCCTAGGTTGCCCGGAACGTAGAAATGACCATAACCTTCACACTGGTTGCAATTATTCGTTTTATACGATGGAAAAGCTGTTGTATCTATATTGTATTTTATGCTTCAGGCGTTGACTTCTAAGGTCGTAGCTATTCGGCGTGGTGGAGAAACGCCCTAGAGTGAAGCTTAGGTTCCCCGGAAAGTAGAAATGACCATTACTTTCACACTGGTTGCAATTATTCTTTTTATACGATGGAAGAACTGTTGTATTTTTACTGTATCTTATGCGCCTGGAGTTGTTTTCTAAGGACCTAGCTATTCGACCTGGAGGTGCAACGCCCTAGTGCGAAGCCTAGGTTGCACGGAACGTAGAAATGACCATTACTTTCACGCTAGTTGCAATTATTCCTTTTATACGATGGAAAAACTGTTGTATTTATATTGTATTTTATGCTTCTGGCGTTAACTTCTTATTCCCCAACTATTCGATCTGGCGGAGCAACGCCCAAGAGTGAAGCCTAGGTTTCCCGAAACGTAGAAATGACCATTACTTTCACACTGGTTGCAATTATGCCTGTTATACGGTGGAAGGACTGTTGTATTTTTATAGTATTTTATGCTTCTGGCGTTGACTTCTTAGGCCCTAGCTATTCAATCTGGTGGCACAAAGCACTAGAGTGAAGCCTTGGTTGCACGGAACGTAGAAATGACCATAACTTTCACACTGGTTGCAATTATTCGCTTTATGCGATGGAAAAACTATTGTATTTATATTGTATTTTATGCTTCTGGAGTTGACTTCCTAGGTCCTAACTATTCGATCTGGTGGAGCAACGCCCTAGAGTGAAGTCTAAGTTGCCCAGAACGTAGAAATGACCATAACTTTCACACTGGTTGCATTTATTCGTTTTATACAATGGAAAAACTGTTCTATTTATTTTGTATTTTATGCTTCGGGCGTCGACCGCTAAGGCGCTAACTATTCGATGTTGTGGAGCAACGCCCTAGAGTGAAGCCTAGGTTGCCCGGAACGCAGAAATGACCATAACCTTCACACTGGCTGCAATTATTCGTTTTATACGATGGAAAAGCTGTTGTATCTATATTGTATTTTATGCTTCAGGCGTTGACTTCTAAGGTCGTAGCTATTCGACATGGTGGAGAAACGCCCTAGAGTGAAGCTTAGGTTCCCCGGAAAGTAGAAATTACCATTACCTTCACACTGGTTGCAATTATTCTTTTTATACGATGGAAGAACTGTTGTATTTTTACTGTATCTTATGCGTCTGGAGTTGTTTTCTAAGGCCCTAGCTATTCGACCTGGTGGTGCAACTCCCTAGTGCGAAGCCTAGGTTGCACGGAACGTAGAAATAACCATTACTTTCACGCTGGTTGCAATTATTCCTGTTATACGATGGTACAACTGTTGTATTTTTATTATATTTTATGCTTCTGGCGCTGACGTCTTAGTCCCTAGCTATTCGATCGGGTGGAGCAGCACCCTAGAGGGTAGCCTAGGTTGCCCGGAACGTAGAAATGACCATTACTTTCACACTGGTTGCAATTATTCCTGTTATACGATGGAAAAACTGTTGCATTTTTATTGTACTTTATGCTTCTGTCGTTGACTTCTTAGGCCCTAACTACTCGATGCTGTGGAGCAACGCCCTAGAGTGAAGCCTAGGTCGCCCGGAACGTAGAAGTGGCCATCACTTTCACACTGGTTGCAATTATTCCTGTTATACGATGGACAAACTGTTGCATTTTTATTGTACTTTATGCTTCTGTCGTTGACTTCTAAGGCCCTACATATTCGATCTGGTGGAGCAATACCTCACAGTCAAATCTAGGATGCCCGAAACGTCGAAATGATCATTACTTTCACACTGGTTGCAATTATTCATGCTATACGATGGAAAAACTGTTCCATTTTTATTGTATTTTATGCTTCTGACGTTAACTTCTTAGGCCCTAACTACTCGATGCTGTGGAGCAACGCCCTAGAGTGAAGCCTAGGTTGCCCGGAACGTAGAAATGACCATAACTTTCACACTGGTTGCAATTATTCGTTTTATACGATGGAAAAGATGTTGTATTTATATTGTATTTTATGCTTCAGGCGTTGACTTCTAAGGTCGTTGCTATTCGATGTGGTGGAGAAACGCCCTAGAGTGAACCTTAGGTTGCCCGGAACGTAGAAATTACCATTACTTTCACACTGGTTGCAATTATTCTTTTTATACGAAGGAAGAACTGTTGTATTTTTACTGTATCTTATGCGTCTGGAGTTGTTTTCTAAGGCCCTAGCTATTCGACCTGGTGGTGCAACGCCCTAGTGCGAAGCCTAGGTTGCACGGAACGTAGAAATAACCATTACCTTCACGCTGGTTGCAATTATTCCTGTTATACGATGGTACAACTGTTGTATTTTTATTATATTTTATGCTTCTGGCGCTGACGTCTTAGTCCCTAGCTATTCGATCGGGTGGAGCAACACCCTAGAGGGAAGCCTAGGTTGCCCGGAACGTAGAAATGACCATTACTTTCACACTGGTTGCAATTATTCCTGTTATACGATGGAAAAACTGCTGTATTTTTATTGTATTTTATGTGTCTGGCCTTGACTTCTAAGGTCCCAGCTATTCGATCTCGTGGGGCAACGTCCAAGAGTGAAGCTTATGTTGCCCGAAGCGTGGAAATGACCATTACTTTCACACTGGTTGCAATTATTCTTTTTATACGATGGAAAAACTGTTGTATTTTTACTGTATTATATGCGTCTGGAGCTGTTTTCTAATGCCCAAACAATTTGACCTGGTGGTGCAACGCCCTAGTGCGAAGCCTAGGTTGCACGGAACGTAGAAATGCCCATTACTTTAACACTGGTTGCAATTATTCCTGTTATACGATGGTAAGACTGTTGCATCTTTATCGTATTTTATGCTTTTGGCGTTGAATTCTAAGTCCCTAACTATTCGATCTGGTGGAGCAACGCCCTAGAGTGAAGCCTAGGTCGCCCGGAACGTAGAAGTGGCCATCACTTTCACACTGGTTGCAATTATTCCTGTTATACGATGGACAAACTGTTGCATTTTTATTGTACTTTATGCTTCTGTCGTTGACTTCTAAGGCCCTACGTATTCGATCTGGTGGAGCAATACCTCACAGTTAAATCTAGGATGCCCGAAACGTCGAAATGATCATTACCTTCACACTGGTTGCAATTATTCATGCTATACGATGGAAAAACTGATCCATTTTTATTGTATTTTATGCTTCTGACGTTAACTTCTTAGGCCCTAACTATTCGATCTGGTGGAACAACGCCCTAGAGTGAAGCCTAGGTTGCCCGGAACGTAGAAATGACCATAACATTCACACTGGTTGCATTTACTCGTTTTATACAATGGAAAAACTGTTCTATTTATTCTGTATTTTATGCTTTGGGCGTCGACTACTAAGGCCCTAACTATTCGATGTTGTGGAGCAACGTCCTAGAGTGAAGCCCAGGTTGCCCGGAACGTCGAAATGGCCATAACTTTCACACTGTTTGCAATTATACATTTTATACGATGGAAAAGCTGTTGCATCTTTATTGTATTTTATGCTTCTCGCCTTGACTTCTAAGTCCCTAGCTATTCGATCTGGGGGAGCAACGCTCTATAGTGAAGCCCAGGTTGCCCGGAACGTGGATATGACCATAACCTTCACACAGGTTGCAATTATTCGTTTTATACGATGGAAAGACTGTAGTATTTATTTTGTAGTTTATGCTTCTGGCGTTGACTTTTAAGGCCTTAACTCTTCGATCTGGTGGAGCAACGCCTCAGAGTTAAGTCTTGGATGCCCGAAACGCCGAAATGATCATTACTTTCCCAATGGTTGCAGTGATCCATGCTATGCGATGGAAAAACTGTTGTATTTATTTTGTATTTGGTGCTTCTGGCGTTGACTTCTTAGTCCCTAACTATTCGATCTGGTGGAGCAGCGCCATAGAGTGAAGCCTAGGGTGCCCGGAACGTAGAAATGAACATTACTTTCACACTGCTTGCAATTATTCGTTTTATACGATGAAAAAACTGTTGTATTTATTATGTACTTGGTGCCTCTGGCGTCGATTTCTTAGGCCCTAACTATTCCATCTGGTGGAGCAACGCCCTAGGGTGAAGCCTACATTGCCCGGAACGTTGAAATGACCATAACTTTCACACTGGTTGCAATTAATCGTTTTATAAAATGGAAAAACTGTTGTATTTATATTGTATTTTATGCTTCTTGCGTTGACTTCGAAGGACGTAGCTATTCGATGTGTTGGAGCAACACCCTACAGTGAAGCCTATGTTACCCTGAACGTAGAAATGACCAGCACTTTCACACTGGTTGCAGTTATTCCTGTTTACGATGGAAAAGCTGTTGTATTTTTATTGTGTTTTATGCTTCTGGCGTTGACTTCTAAGTCCCTTGCTATTCGATCTGGTGGAGCAACGCCCTATAGTGAAGCCCAGGTTGCCCGGAACGTGGATATGACCATAACCTTCACACAGGTTGCAATTATTCGTTTTATACGATGGAAAGGCTGTAGTATTTATTTTGTAGTTTATGCTTCTGGCGTTGACTTTTAAGGCCCTAACTCTTCGATCTGGTGGAGCATCGCCTCAGAGTTAAGTCTTGGATGCCCGAAACGCCGAAATGATCATTACTTTCACACTGCTTGCAATTATTCGTTTTATACGATGAAAAAACTGTTGTATTTATTATGTACTTGGTGCTTCTGGCGTTGACTTCTTAGTCCCTAACTATTCGATCTGGTGGAGCAGCGCCATAGAGTGAAGCCTAGGGTGCCCGGAACGTAGAAATGAACATTACTTTCACACTGCTTGCAATTATTCGTTTTATACGATGAAAAAACTGTTGTATTTATTATGTACTTGGTGCTTCTGGCGTTGACTTCTTAGGCCATAACTATTCCATCTGGCGGAGCAACGCCCAAGAGTGAAGCCTAGGTTGCCCGAAACGTAGAAATGACCATTACTTTCATACTGGTTGCAATTATTCCTGTTATACGATGGAAGGACTGTTGTATTTTTATAGTATTTTATGCTTCTGGCGTTGACTTCTTAGGCCCTAGCTATTCAATCTGGTGGCACAAAGCACTAGAGTGAAGCCTTGGTTGCACGGAACGTAGAAATGACCATAACTTTCACACTGGTTGCAATTATTCGCTTTATGCGATGGAAAAACTATTGTATTTATATTGTATTTTATGCTTCTGGAGTTGACTTCTTAGGTCCTAACTATTCGATCTGGTGGAGCAACGCCCTAGAGTGAAGTCTAGGTTGCCCAGAACGTAGAAATGACCATAACTTTCACACTGGTTTCATTTATTCTTTTTATACAATGGAAAAACTGTTCTATTTATTTTGTATTTTATGATTCGGGCGTCGACCACTAAGGCCCTAACTATTCGATGTTGTGGAGCAACGCCCTAGTGCGAAGCCTAGGTTGCACGGAACGTAGAAATGCCCATTACTTTAACACTGGTTGCAATTATTCCTGTTATACGGTGGACAAACTGTTGCATTTTTATTGTACTTTATGCTTCTGTCGTTGACTTCTAAGGCCCTACGTATTCGATCTGGTGGAGCAATGCCTCACAGTTAAATCTAGGGTGCCCGAAACGGCGAAATGATCATTACTTTCACACTGGTTGCAATTATTCATGCTATACGATGGAAAAACTGTTCCATTTTTATTGTATTTTATGCTTCTGACGTTAACTTCTTAGGCCCTAACTATTCGATCTGGTGGAACAACGCCCTAGAGTGAAGCCTAGGTTGCCCGGAACGTCGAAATGACCATAACTTTCACACTGGTTGCATTTACTCGTTTTATAGAGTGGAAAAACTGTTCTATTTATTCTGTATTTTATGCTTTGGGCGTCGACTACCAAGGCCCTAACTATTCGATGTTGTGGAGCAACGTCCTAGAGTGAAGCCTAGGTAGCCCGGAACGTAGAAATGACCATAACTTTCACACTGTTTGCAATTATACATTTTATACGATGGAAAAGCTGTTGCATCTTTATTGTATTTTATGCTTCTCGCCTTAACTTCTAAGGCCGTAGCTATTCGATGTGGTGGAGGAACGCCCTAGAGTGAAGCCTAGGTTGCCCGGAACGTAGAAATGACCGTAGCATTCACACTGGTTGCAATTATTCGTTTTATACAATGGAAAAACTCTTGTATTTATATTGTACTTTATGCTTCCGGCTTTGACTTCTTAGGCCCTAACTATTCTATCTGGCGGACCAACGCCCTAGAGTGAATACTAGGTTGCACGGAACGTAGAAGTGCCCATTACTTTCACCCTGGTTGCAATTATTCCTGTTATACGATGGAAGAAATGTTGTATTTTTATTGTATTTTATGCTTCTGGCGTTGACCTCCAAGTCCTTAGCTATTCGATCTGGTGGAACAACGCCCTAGGGCGAAGCATATGTTGCCCGGAACGTAGAAATGGCCATTACTATCACACTGGCTACAATTATTCCTGTTATACGATGGAAAAACTGCTGTATTTTTATTGTATTTTATGTGTCGGGAGTTGACTTCTAAGGCCCTAGCTATTCGATTTGGTGGAGCAACGCCCTAGAGTGAAGCCTAGGTTGCTCGAAACGAGGAAATGACCGTTACTTTCACACTGGTTGCAATTATTCATGCTATACGAAGGAAAAACTGTTGCATTTTTATTGTATTTTATGGTTCTGGCGACGACTTCTTAGGCCCTAGCTATTCGATATCGTGGGTCAACGTCCATGAGAGAAGCGTAAGTTGCCCGAAACGTAGAAATGTCCATTACCTTCACACTGTTTGCAATTATTCTCTTTATACGATGGAAAAACTGCTGTATTTTTATTGTATTTTATGTTTCGGGAGTTGACTTCTAAGGCCCTAGCTATTCGATTTGGTGGAGCAACGCCCTAGAGTGAAGCCTAGGTTGCTCGAAACGAGGAAATGACCGTTACTTTCACACTGGTTGCAATTATTCATGCTATACGAAGGAAAAACTGTTGCATTTTTATTGTATTTTATGGTTCTGGCGACGACTTCTTAGGCCCTAGCTATTCGATATCGTGGGTCAACGTCCATGAGAGAAGCGTAAGTTGCCCGAAACGTAGAAATGTCCATTACCTTCACACTGTTTGCAATTATTCTCTTTATACGATGGAAAAACTGCTGTATTTTTATTGTATTTTATGCGTCTGGAGTTGTTTTCTAAGGCCCTAACTGTTCGATCTGGTGGAGCAACGCCCTAGGGCAAAGCCTAGGTTGCCCGGAACGTAGAAATGTCCATTACTTTCACACTGGTTGCAATTATTCGTTTTATACGATGGAAAAACTGTTGCATCTTTATCGTATTTTATGCCTCTGGCGTTGGCTACTAAGGCCCTAACTGTTCGATCTGGTGGAGCAACGCCCGAGAGTGAAGCCTAGGTTGTACAGAATGTCGAAATGTCCATAACTTTCGCACTGGTTGCAACTATTCGTTTTATACGATGGAAGAACTGTTGCACCTTTATTGTGTTTTATGCTTCTGGCGCTGACTTCTAAGGCCCTAGCTGTTCGATCTGGTGGAGCAACGCCCTAGAGTGAAGCCTAGGTGGGTCGGAATGTAGAAATGACCATCACTTTCACACTGGCTGCAATTATTCGTTTTATACGATGGAAAAACTGTTGCATCTTTACTGTATTTTATGCTTCTGGCGTTGACTATTAAGGCCCTAATTATTCGATATGGTGGAGCAACGCCCTAGAGTGAAGCCTAGGTTGCCCGGAACGTAGAAATGACCATTACTTTCACACTGGTTGCAATTACTCATGCTATACGATGGAGAAACTGTTGTATTTTTCTTGGATTTTATGTTTCAGGTGCTGACTTCTAAGGTCGTAGCTATTCGATCTCGTGGGGCAACGTCCAATAGTGAAGCGTATGTTGCCCGAAGCGTAGAAATGACCATTACTTTCAGACTGGTTGCAATTATTCTTTTTATACGATGGAAAAACTGTTGAGTTTTTATTGTATTTTATGCTTCTGGCGTTGAATTGTAAGTCCCTAACAATTCGATCTGGTGGAGCAACGCCCTAGACTGAAGCCTAGGTTGCCCGGAACGTAGAAACGACCATTACTTTCACACTGGTTGCAATTATTCCTGTTATACGATGGAACAACTGTTTTATGTTTATTATATTTTATGCTTCTGGCGCTGACCTCTAAGTCCCTAGGTATTCAATCTGGTGGAGCAACACCCTAGAGTGAAGTCTTGGTTGCCCGGAACGTAGAAATGACCATTACTTTCACACTGGTTGCAATTATTCCTGTTATACGATGGAAGGACTGTTGTATTTTTACAGTATTTTATGCTTCTTGGCGTTGACTCCTTAGATCCGAACAAGTCGGTCTGGTGGACCAACGCCCTAGAGTGAATACTAGGTTGCACGGAACATAGAAATGCCCATTACTTTCACACTGGTTGCAATTATTCCTGTTATACGATGGAAGAAATGTTGTATTTTTATTGTATTTTATGCTTCTGGCGTTGACCTCCAAGTCCTTAGCTATTCGATCTGGTGGAACAACGCCCTAGGGCGAAGCATAGGTTGCCCGGAACGTAGAAATGGCCATTACTTTCAATCTGGTTGCAATTATTCGTTTTATACGATGGAAAAAACGTTGTACTTATATCGTACTCTATTTTCCTGGCGTTGACTTCTTAGGCCCTAACTATTCGGTCTGGTTGCACAACGCAATAGAGTGAAGCCTAGTTTGCCCGGATCGTAGAAATGACTATAACTTTCCACTGGTTGCAATTATTCGCTTTATAGGATGGAAAAACTGTTGTATTTATATTGTATTTTATGCTTCTGTCGTCGACTTCTTAGGTCCAAACTCTTCGGTCTGGTGGACCAACGCCCTAGAGTGAAGCCTAGGTTGCTCGGAACGTAGAAATGACCATTACTTTCACACTGGTTGCAATTACTCATGCTATACGATGGAGAAACTGTTGTATTTTTATTGGATTTTATGTTTCAGGTGCTGACTTCTAAGGTCGTAGCTATTCGATCTCGTGGGGCAACGTCCAATAGTGAAGCGTATGTTGCCCGAAGCGTAGAAATGACCATTACTTTCAGACTGGTTGCAATTATTCTTTTTATACGATGGAAAAACTGTTGAGTTTTTATTGTATTTTATGCTTCTGGCGTTGAATTGTAAGTCCCTAACTATTCGATCTGGTGGAGCAACGCCCTAGACTGAAGCCTAGGTTGCCCGGAACGTAGAAATGACCATTACTTTCACACTGGTTGCAATTATTCCAGTTATACGATGGAAGGACTGTTGTATTTTTATAGTATTATATGCTTCTGGCGTTGACTTCTTAGGCCCTAACTATTCGATCTGGTGGAGCAACGCTCTAGAGTTAAACCTAGGTTACCCGGAACGTAGAAATGACCAGTACTTTCACACTGTTTGCAGTTATTCCTGTTATACGGTCTAAAAACTGTTGCATATTTATTGTATTTTATGCTTCTGGCGTTGTCTTCTAAGGCCCTAGCTGTTCCATCTGGTGGAGCAACGCCCTAGAGTGAAGCCTAGGTTGCCGGGAACGTAGAAATGGCCATCACTTTCACACTGCTTGCAATTATTCCTGTTATACGATGGAAAAGCTGTTGTATTTATATCGTATTTCATGCTTCTGGCGTTGACTTCTTAGATCCTAACTATTCCATCTGGTGGAACAACGCCCTTGGGTGAAGCCTAGGTTGCCCGGAACGTAGAAATGACCATTAGTTTCACACTGGGTGCAATTATTCGTTTTATACGATGGAAAAACTGTTGTATTTATTTTGTATTTGGTGCTTATGGCGTTGACTTCTTAGTCCCTAACTATTCGACTTGTAGAGCAGCGCCATGGAGTGAAGCCCAGGGTGCCCGGAACGTAGAAATGAACATTACTTTCACACCGCTTGCAATTACTCGTTTTATACGATGAAAAAACTGTTGTATTTATTATGTATTTGGTGCTTCTGGCGTTGACTTCTTAGGCCATAACTATTCCATCTGGTGGAGCAACGCCATAGAGTGAAACGTAGGTTGCCCGGAACGTAGAAATGACCATTGTATTCACACTAGTTGCAATTATTCCTGTTATACGATGGAAAAACAGCTGTATTTTTATTGTGTTTTATGCTTCTGGGGTTGAATTCTAAATCCCTAGCTATTCGATCTGGTGGAGCAACGCCCTATAGTCAAGCCCAGGTTGCCCGGAACATAGAAATGACCATTACTTTCACACTGGTTGCAATTATTCGTTTTGTACGATGGAAAAACTGTTGTATTTATTTTGTATTTGGTGCTTCTGGCGTTGACTTCTTAGGCCCTAACTATTCGATCTGCTGGAGCAACGCCATAAAGTGAAACGTAGGTTGCCCGGAACGTAGAAATGACCATAACTTTCATACTGGTAACAATTATTCGTTATATGCAATGGAAAAACTGTTGTATTTATTTTGTACATTATGCTTCTGGCGTTGACTTCTTAGGCCCTAACTATTCGATCTGGTTGCACAATGCACTGGAGTGAAGCCTAGTTTGCCCGGATCGTAGAAATGACCATAACTTTCCACTGGTTGCAATTATTCGCTTTATAGGATGGAGAAACTGTTGTATTTATAATGTATTTTATGCTTCTGTCGTCGACTTCTTAGGTCCAAACTATTCGGTCTGGTGGACCAACGCCATGGAGTGAAGCCTAGGGTGCCCGGAACGTAGAAATGAACATTACTTTCACACCGCTTGCAATTATTCGCTTTATAGGATGGAAAAACTGTTGTATTTATATTGTATTTTACGCTTCAGTCGTCGACTTCTTAGGTCCAAACTATTCGGTCTGGTGGACCAACGCCCTAGAGTGAAGCCTAGGTTGCACGGAACGTAGAACTGACCATAACTTTCACACTGGTTGCAATTATTCCCGTTATACGATGGAAGGACTGTTGTATTTTTATAGTATTATATGCTTCTGGCGTTGACTTCTTAGGCCCTAACTATTCGATCTGGTGGAGCAACGCTCTAGCGTGAAGTCTTGGTTGCCCGGAACGTAGAAATGACCATTACTTTCACACTGGTTGCAATTATTCCCGTTATACGATGGAAGGACTGTTGTATTTTTATAGTATTATATGCTTCTGGCGTTGACTTCTTAGGCCCTAACTATTCGATCTGGTGGAGCAACGCTCTAGAGTTAAACCTAGGTTACCCGGAACGTAGAAATTACCAGTACTTTAACACTGTTTGCAGTAATTCCTGTTATACGGTCTAAAAACTGTTGCATATTTATTGTATTTTATGCTTCTGGCGTTGACTTCTAAGGCCCTAGCTGTTCGATCTGGAGGAGCAACGCCCTAGAGTGAAGCCTAGGTTGCCGGGAACGTAGAAATGACCATCACTTTCACACTGCTTGCAATTATTCCTGTTATACGATGGAAAAGCTGTTGTATTTATATCGTATTTCATGCTTCTGGCGTTGACTTCTTAGATCCTAACTATTCCATCTGGTGGAACAACGCCCTTGGGTGAAGCCTAGGTTGCCCGCAACGTAGAAATGACCATTAGTTTCACACTGGTTGCAATTACTCGTTTTATACGATGGAAAAACTGTTGTATTTATTATGTATTTGGTGCTTCTGGCGTTGACTTCTTAGGCCATAACTATTCCATCTGGTGGAGCAACGCCATAGATTGAAACGTAGGTTGCCCGGAACGTAGAAATGAACATTACTTTCACACCGCTTGCAATTACTCGTTTTATACGATGAAAAAACTGTTGTATTTATTATGTATTTGGTGCTTCTGGCGTTGACTTCTTAGGCCATAACTATTCCATCTGGTGGAGCAACGCCATAGAGTGAAACGTAGGTTGCCCGGAACGTAGAAATGACCATTGTATTCACACTAGTTGCAATTATTCCTGTTATACGATGGAAAAACTGTTGTATTTTTATTGTATTTTATGCTTCTGGCGTTGAATTCTAAATCCCTAGCTATTCGATCTGGTGGAGCAACGCCCTATAGTGAAGCCCAGGTTGCCCGGAACGTAGAAATGACCATTACTTTCAGACTGGTTGCAATTATTCGTTTTGTACGATGAAAAAACTGTTGTATTTATTATGTATTTTATGGTTCTGCCGTTGACTTCTTAGGCCCTAACTATTCGATCTGGTGGAGCAACGCCCTATAGTCAAGCCCAGGTTGCCCGGAACATAGAAATGACCATTACTTTCACACTGGTTGCAATTATTCGTTTTGTACGATGGAAAAACTGTTGTATTTATTTTGTATTTGGTGCTTCTGGCGTTGACTTCTTAGGCCCTAACTATTCGATCTGCTGGAGCAACGCCATAAAGTGAAACGTAGGTTGCCCGGAACGTAGAAATGACCATAACTTTCATACTGGTAACAATTATTCGTTATATGCAATGGAAAAACTGTTGTATTTATTTTGTACATTATGCTTCTGGCGTTGACTTCTTAGGCCCTAACTATTCGATCTGGTTGCACAATGCACTGGAGTGAAGCCTAGTTTGCCCGGATCGTAGAAATGACCATAACTTTCCACTGGTTGCAATTATTCGCTTTATAGGATGGAGAAACTGTTGTATTTATAATGTATTTTATGCTTCTGTCGTCGACTTCTTAGGTCCAAACTATTCGGTCTGGTGGACCAACGCCATGGAGTGAAGCCTAGGGTGCCCGGAACGTAGAAATGAACATTACTTTCACACCGCTTGCAATTATTCGCTTTATAGGATGGAAAAACTGTTGTATTTATATTGTATTTTACGCTTCAGTCGTCGACTTCTTAGGTCCAAACTATTCGGTCTGGTGGACCAACGCCCTAGAGTGAAGCCTAGGTTGCACGGAACGTAGAACTGACCATAACTTTCACACTGGTTGCAATTATTCCCGTTATACGATGGAAGGACTGTTGTATTTTTATAGTATTATATGCTTCTGGCGTTGACTTCTTAGGCCCTAACTATTCGATCTGGTGGAGCAACGCTCTAGCGTGAAGTCTTGGTTGCCCGGAACGTAGAAATGACCATTACTTTCACACTGGTTGCAATTATTCCCGTTATACGATGGAAGGACTGTTGTATTTTTATAGTATTATATGCTTCTGGCGTTGACTTCTTAGGCCCTAACTATTCGATCTGGTGGAGCAACGCTCTAGAGTTAAACCTAGGTTACCCGGAACGTAGAAATTACCAGTACTTTAACACTGTTTGCAGTAATTCCTGTTATACGGTCTAAAAACTGTTGCATATTTATTGTATTTTATGCTTCTGGCGTTGACTTCTAAGGCCCTAGCTGTTCGATCTGGAGGAGCAACGCCCTAGAGTGAAGCCTAGGTTGCCGGGAACGTAGAAATGACCATCACTTTCACACTGCTTGCAATTATTCCTGTTATACGATGGAAAAGCTGTTGTATTTATATCGTATTTCATGCTTCTGGCGTTGACTTCTTAGATCCTAACTATTCCATCTGGTGGAACAACGCCCTTGGGTGAAGCCTAGGTTGCCCGCAACGTAGAAATGACCATTAGTTTCACACTGGTTGCAATTACTCGTTTTATACGATGGAAAAACTGTTGTATTTATTATGTATTTGGTGCTTCTGGCGTTGACTTCTTAGGCCATAACTATTCCATCTGGTGGAGCAACGCCATAGATTGAAACGTAGGTTGCCCGGAACGTAGAAATGAACATTACTTTCACACCGCTTGCAATTACTCGTTTTATACGATGAAAAAACTGTTGTATTTATTATGTATTTGGTGCTTCTGGCGTTGACTTCTTAGGCCATAACTATTCCATCTGGTGGAGCAACGCCATAGAGTGAAACGTAGGTTGCCCGGAACGTAGAAATGACCATTGTATTCACACTAGTTGCAATTATTCCTGTTATACGATGGAAAAACTGTTGTATTTTTATTGTATTTTATGCTTCTGGCGTTGAATTCTAAATCCCTAGCTATTCGATCTGGTGGAGCAACGCCCTATAGTGAAGCCCAGGTTGCCCGGAACGTAGAAATGACCATTACTTTCAGACTGGTTGCAATTATTCGTTTTGTACGATGAAAAAACTGTTGTATTTATTATGTATTTTATGGTTCTGCCGTTGACTTCTTAGGTCCTAACTATTCGATCTGGTGGAGCAACGCCCTATAGTCAAGCCCAGGTTGCCCGGAACATAGAAATGACCATTACTTTCACACTGGTTGCAATTATTCGTTTTGTACGATGGAAAAACTGTTGTATTTATTTTGTATTTGGTGCTTCTGGCGTTGACTTCTTAGGCCCTAACTATTCGATCTGCTGGAGCAACGCCATAAAGTGAAACGTAGGTTGCCCGGAACGTAGAAATGACCATAACTTTCATACTGGTAACAATTATTCGTTATATGCAATGGAAAAACTGTTGTATTTATTTTGTACATTATGCTTCTGGCGTTGACTTCTTAGGCCCTAACTATTCGATCTGGTTGCACAATGCACTGGAGTGAAGCCTAGTTTGCCCGGATCGTAGAAATGACCATAACTTTCCACTGGTTGCAATTATTCGCTTTATAGGATGGAGAAACTGTTGTATTTATAATGTATTTTATGCTTCTGTCGTCGACTTCTTAGGTCCAAACTATTCGGTCTGGTGGACCAACGCCATGGAGTGAAGCCTAGGGTGCCCGGAACGTAGAAATGAACATTACTTTCACACCGCTTGCAATTATTCGCTTTATAGGATGGAAAAACTGTTGTATTTATATTGTATTTTACGCTTCAGTCGTCGACTTCTTAGGTCCAAACTATTCGGTCTGGTGGACCAACGCCCTAGAGTGAAGCCTAGGTTGCACGGAACGTAGAACTGACCATAACTTTCACACTGGTTGCAATTATTCCCGTTATACGATGGAAGGACTGTTGTATTTTTATAGTATTATATGCTTCTGGCGTTGACTTCTTAGGCCCTAACTATTCGATCTGGTGGAGCAACGCTCTAGCGTGAAGTCTTGGTTGCCCGGAACGTAGAAATGACCATTACTTTCACACTGGTTGCAATTATTCCCGTTATACGTTGGAAGGACTGTTGTATTTTTATAGTATTATATGCTTCTGGCGTTGACTTCTTAGGCCCTAACTATTCGATCTGGTGGAGCAACGCTCTAGAGTTAAACCTAGGTTACCCGGAACGTAGAAATTACCAGTACTTTAACACTGTTTGCAGTAATTCCTGTTATACGGTCTAAAAACTGTTGCATATTTATTGTATTTTATGCTTCTGGCGTTGACTTCTAAGGCCCTAGCTGTTCGATCTGGAGGAGCAACGCCCTAGAGTGAAGCCTAGGTTGCCGGGAACGTAGAAATGACCATCACTTTCACACTGCTTGCAATTATTCCTGTTATACGATGGAAAAGCTGTTGTATTTATATCGTATTTCATGCTTCTGGCGTTGACTTCTTAGATCCTAACTATTCCATCTGGTGGAACAACGCCCTTGGGTGAAGCCTAGGTTGCCCGCAACGTAGAAATGACCATTAGTTTCACACTGGTTGCAATTACTCGTTTTATACGATGGAAAAACTGTTGTATTTATTATGTATTTGGTGCTTCTGGCGTTGACTTCTTAGGCCATAACTATTCCATCTGGTGGAGCAACGCCATAGATTGAAACGTAGGTTGCCCGGAACGTAGAAATGAACATTACTTTCACACCGCTTGCAATTACTCGTTTTATACGATGAAAAAACTGTTGTATTTATTATGTATTTGGTGCTTCTGGCGTTGACTTCTTAGGCCATAACTATTCCATCTGGTGGAGCAACGCCATAGAGTGAAACGTAGGTTGCCCGGAACGTAGAAATGACCATTGTATTCACACTAGTTGCAATTATTCCTGTTATACGATGGAAAAACTGTTGTATTTTTATTGTATTTTATGCTTCTGGCGTTGAATTCTAAATCCCTAGCTATTCGATCTGGTTGAGCAACGCCCTATAGTGAAGCCCAGGTTGCCCGGAACGTAGAAATGACCATTACTTTCAGACTGGTTGCAATTATTCGTTTTGTACGATGAAAAAACTGTTGTATTTATTATGTATTTTATGGTTCTGCCGTTGACTTCTTAGGCCCTAACTATTCGATCTGGTGGAGCAACGCCCTAGAGTGAAGTCTTGGTTGCCCGGAACGTAGAAATGAACCTTACTTTCACACTGGTTGCAATTATTCCTGTTATACGATGGAAAAACTGTTGCATTTATTATGTATTTGGTGCTTCTGGCGTCGACTTCTTAGGCCATAACTATTCCATCTGATGGAGCAACGCCATAGAGTGAAACGTAGGTTGCCCGGAACCTAGAAATGACCATTACTTTCACACTGGTTGCAATTATTCGTTTTATACGATGGAAAAACTGTTGTATTTATTTTGTATTTGGTGCTTCTGGCGTTGACTTCTTAGGCCCTAACTATTCGATCTGCTGGAGCAACGCCATAAAGTGAAACGTAGGTTGCCCGGAACCTAGAAATGACCATTACTTTCACACTGGTTGCAATTATTCGTTTTATACGATGGAAAAACTGTTGTATTTATTTTGTATTTGGTGCATCTGGCGTTGACTTCTTAGGCCCTAACTATGCGATCTCGTGGAGCAACGCCCTAGAGTGAAGCCTAGGTTGCCGGGAACGTAGAAATGACCATCACTTTCACACTGGTTGCAATTATTCCTGTTATACGATGGAAAAGCTGTTGTATTTATATCGTATTTTATGCTTCTGGCGCTGACTTCTTAGGCCCTAACAATTCGATCTGGTGGAACAACGCCCTTGGGTGATACCTAGGTAGCCCGGAACGTAGAAATGACCATTATTTTCACACTGGCTGCAATTATTCGTTTTATATGATGGAAAAACTGTTGTATTTATTTTGTATTTGGTGCTTATGGCGTTGACTTCTTAGTCCCTAACTATGCGATCTGGTGGAGCAGCGCCATGGAGTGAAACCTAGGGTGCCCGGAACGTAGAAATGACCATTGTATTCAGACTAGTTGCAATTATACCTGTTATACCATGGAAAAACTGTTGTATTTTTATTGTATTTTATGCTTCTGGCGTTGAATTCTAAGTCCCTAGCTATTCGATCTGGTGGAGCAACGCCCTATAGTGAAGCCCAGGTTGCCCGGAACGTAGAGATGACCATTACTTTCACACTGGTTGCAATTATTCATGTTATACGATGGAAAAGCTGATGTATTCTTATTGTATTTTATGCTTCGGGCGTTGACTTCTAAGGCCCTAGCTATTCGACTTGGTGGAGCAACGCCCTAGAGTCAAGCCTAGGTTGCCCGAAACGTAGAAATGACCATTACTTTCACACTGGTTGCAATTACTCATGCTATACGATGGAGAAACTGTTGTATTTTTATTGTATTTTATGTTTCAGTTGCTGACTTCTAAGGTCGTAGCTATTCGATCTAGTGGGGCAACGTCCAATAGTGAAGCGTATGTTGCCCGAAGCGTAGAAATGACCATTACTTTCAGACTGGTTGCAATTATTCTTTTTATACGATGGAAGAGCTATTGAGTTTTTATTGTATTTTATGCTTCTGGCGTTGACTTCTAAGACCCTAGCTATTCGATCTGGTGGAGCAACGCCCTAGAGTTAAACCTAGGTTACTCGGAACGTAGAAGTGACCAGTACTTTCACAGTGTTAGCAGTTATTCCTGTTATACGATCTAAAAACTGTTGCATCTTTATTGTATTTTATGCTTCTGGCGTTGTCTTCTAAGGCCATAGCTGTTCGATCTGGTGGAACAACGCCCTAGAGTGAAGCCTAGGTTGGTCGGAATGTAGAAATGACCATCACTTTCACACTGGTTGCAATTATTCGTTTTATACGATTGAAAAACTTTTGCATCTTTACTGTATTTTATGCTTCTGGCGTTGACTTCTAAGGCCCTAGCTATACGATTTGGTGGAGCAACGCCATAGAGTCAAGCATAGGTTGCCCGAAACGTAGAAATGACCATTACTTTCACACTGGTTGCAATTACTCATGCTATACGATGGAAAAACTGTTGTATTTATTATGTATCTGATGCTTCTGGCGTCGACTTCTTAGGCCATAAGTATTCGATCTGGTAGAGCAACGCCATAAAGTGAAACGTAGGTTGCCCGGAACGTAGAAATGACCATTACTTTCACAATGTTTGCAATTATTCATTTTATACGATGGAAGAACTGTTGTACTTATATTATATTTTATTCTTCTGGCGTTGATTTCTAAGTCCCTAGCTATTCGATCTGGTGGAGCAACGCCCTAGAGTTAATCCTAGGTTATCCGGAACGTAGAAATGACCAGTCCTTTCACACTGTTTGCAGTTATTCTTGTTATACGATGGAAAAACTGTTGCATCTTTATTGTATTTTATGCTTCTGGCGTTGACTACTAAGGCCATAACTGTTCGATCTGGTGGAGCAACGCCCTAGAGTGAAGCCTAGGTTGATCGGAATGTAGAAATGACCATCACTTTCACACTGGTTGCAATTATTCGTTTTATACGATGGAAAAACTGTTGCATCTTTACTGAATTTTATGCTTCTGGCGTTAACTTCTAAGGCCATAATTATTCGATCTGGTGGAGCAACGCCCTAGAGTGAAGCCTAGGTTGCCCGGAACGTAGAAATGACCATAACTTTCATACTGGTAACAATTATTCGTTATATGCAATGGAAAAGCTGTTGTATTTATTATGTATTTGGTGCTTCTGGCGTCGACTTCTTAGGCCATAACTATTCGATCTGGTGGAGCAACGCCATAAAGTGAAACGTAGGTTGCCCGGAACGTAGAAATGACCATTACTTTCACAATGTTTGCAATGATTCGTTTTATACGATGGAAAAACTGTTGTACTTATATTATATTTTATTCTTCAGGCGTTGATTTCTAAGTCCCTAGCTATTCGATCTGGTGGAGCAACGCCCTAGAGTTAATCCTAGGTTACCCGGAACGTAGAAATGACCAGTACTTTCACACTGTTTGCAGTTATTCCTGTTATACGATGGAAAAACTGTTGCATCTTTATTGTATTTTATGCTTCTGGCGTTGACTACTAAGGCCATAACTGTTCGATCTGGTGGAGCAACGCCCTAGAGTGAAGCCTAGGTTGCTTGGAATGTAGAAATGTCCATAACTTTCACACTGGTTGCAATTATTCGTTTTATACGATGGAAAAGCTGATGTATTTCTATTGTATTTTATGCTTCGGGCGTTGACTTCTAAGGCCCTAACTATTCAAGTTGTTGGAGCAACGCCCTAGGGTGAAGCCTAGGTTGCCCAGAAAGTAGAAATGACCATATCATTCATACTGGTTGCAATTATTCGTTTTATACGATGGAAAAACTGTTGCATCTTTATCGTATTTTATGCTTCTGGCGTTGTCTACTAAGGCCCTAACTGTTCCATCTGGTGGAGCAACGCCCTAGAATGAAGCCCAGGTTGCTCGGAATGTAGAAATGTCCATAACTTTCGCACTGGTTGCAATTATTCGTTTTATACGATGGAAAAACTGTTGTATTTATATTGTATTTTATGCTTCTGACGTTGAATTCTAAGGCCGTAGCTATTCGGCGTGGCGGAGCAACGCCCTAGAGTGAAGCCTCTGTTGCCCGGAACGTAGAAATAACAATCACTTCCAAACTGGTTACAATTAACCCTGTTATACGATGGAAAAACTGTTGTATTTTTATTGAATTTTATGCTTCGAACGCTGACTTCTAGGGCCCTAACTATTCAAGTTGTTGGAGCAACGCCCTAGGGTGAAGCCTAGGTTGCCCGGAACGTAGAAATGACCATAACTTTCACACTGGTAGCAATTATTCGTTTTATACAATGGAAGAACTGTTATATTTATACTGTATTTTATGCTTCTGGTGTTAACTTCTAACGCCCTAACTATGCGATCTGGTGGAGCAATCCCCTAGAGTGAAGCCTAGGTTGCCGGGAACGTAGAAATGACCATCACTTTCACACTGGTTGCAATTATTCCTGTTATACGATGGAAAAGCTGTTGTATTTATATCGTATTTTATGCTTCTGGCGCTGACTTCTTAGGCCCCAACAATTCGATCTGGTGGAACAACGCCCTTGGGTGAAGCCTAGGTTGCCCGGAACGTAGAAATGACCATTAGTTTCACACTGGCTGCAATTATTCGTTTTATATGATGGAAAAACTGTTGTATTTATTTTGTATTTGGTGCTTATGGCGTTGACTTCTTAGTCCCTAACTATTCGATCTGGTGGAGCAGCGCCATAGGGTGAAACCTAGGGTGCCCGGAACGTAGAAATGAACATTACTTTCACACTGCTTGCAATTATTCGTTTTATACGATGAAAAAACTGTTGTATTTATTATGTATTTGGTGCTTCTGGCGTTGACTGCTTAGGCCAGAACTATTCCATCTGGTGGAGCAACGCCATAGAGTGAAACGTAGGTTGCCCGGAACGTAGAAATGACCATTGTATTCACACTAGTTGCAATTATACCTGTTATACCATGGAAAAACTGTTGTATTTTTATTGTATTTTATTCTTCTGGCGTTGAATTCTAAGTCCCTAGCTATTCGATCTGGTGGAGCAACGCCCTATAGTGAAGCCCAGGTTGCCCTGAACGTAGAGATGACCATTACTTTCACGCTGGTTGCAATTATTCGTTCTATACGATGGAAAAACTGTTGTATTTATATTGTATTTTATGTTTCTCGCGTTGACTTCTAAGGCCCTAACTATCCGATCTTGTGGAGCAACGCCCTATAGTGAAGCCTCTGTTGCCCGGAACGTAGAAATAACAATCACTTTCAAACTGGTTACAATTAACCCTGTTATACGATGGAAAATCTGTTGTATCTTTATTGCATTTTATGCTTCGAACGCTGACTTCTAGGGCCCTAACTATTCAACTTCTTGGAGCAACGCCCTAGGGTGAAGCCTAGGTTGCCCGGAAAGTAGAAATGACCATATCTTTCATACTGGCTGCAATTATTCGTTTTATACGATGGAAAAACTGTTGCATCTTTACTGTATTTTATGCTTCTGGCGTTGACTTCTAAGGCCATAATTATTCGATCTGGTGGAGCAACGCCCTAGAGTGAAGCCTAGCTTGCCCGGACCGTAGAAATGACCATAACTTTCATACTGGTAACAATTATTCGTTATATGCAATGGAAAAACTGTTGTATTTATTTTGTACTTTATGCTTCTGGCGTTGACTTCTTAGGCCCTAACTATTCGATCTGGTTGCACAAGGCACTGGAGTGAAGCCTAGTTTGCCCGGATCGTAGAAATGACCATAACTTTCCACTGGTTGCAATTATTCGCTTTATAGGATGGAAAAACTGTCGTATTTATATTGTATTTTATGCTTCTGTCGCCGACTTCTTAGGTCCAAACTATTCGGTCTGGAGGACCAACGCCGTAGAGTGAAGCCTAGGTTGGTCGGAATGTAGAAATGACCATCACTTTCACACTGGTTGCAATTATTCGTTTTATACGATGGAAAAACTGTTGCATCTTTACTGTATTTTATGCTTCTGGCGTTGACTTCTAAGGCCATAATTATTCGATCTGGTGGAGCAACGCCCTAGAGTGAAGCCTAGGTTGCCCGGAACGTAGAAATGACCATAACTTTCATACTGGTAACAATTATTCGTTATATGCAATGGAAAAACTGTTGGATTTATTTTGTACTTTATGCTTCTGGCGTTCACTTCTTAGGCCCTAACTATTCGATCTGGTTGCACAAGGCACTGGAGTGAAGCCTAGTTTGCCCGAATCGTAGAAATGACCATAACTTTCCACTGGTAGCAATTATTCATTTTATACGATGGAAAAACTGTTGTACTTATATTATATTTTATTCTTCTGGCGTTGATTTCTAAGTCCCTAGCTATTCGATCTGGTCGAGCAACGCCCTAGAGTTAATCCTAGGTTACCCGGAACGTAGAAGTGACCAGTACTTTCACACTGTTTGCAGTAATTCCTGTTATACGATGGAAAAACTGTTGCATCTTTATTGTATTTTATGCTTCTGGCGTTGACTACTAAGGCCATAACTGTTCGACCTGGTGGAGCAACGCCCTAGAGTGAAGCCTAGGTTGCTTGGAATGTAGAAATGTCCATAACTTTCACACTGGTTGCAATTATTCGTTTTATACGATGGAACAACTGTTGCGTCTTTATTGTATTTTATGCTTCTGGCGTTGACATCTAAGGCCCTCACTATTCCATCTGGTGGAGCAACGCCCTAGGGCGAAGCCTAGGTTGCCCGGAACGTAGAAATGTCCATTACTTTCACACTGGTTGCAACTATTCGTTTTATACGATGGAAAAACTGTTGCATCTTTATTGTATTTTATGCTTCTGGCGTTGTCTTCTATGGCCCTAGCTGTTCGATCTGGTGGAGCAACGCCCTAGAGTGAAGCCTAGGTTGGTCGGAATGTAGAAATGACCACCACTTTCACACTGGTTGCAATTATTCGTTTTATACGATGGAAAAACTGTTGTATTTATTATGTATCTGATGCTTCTGGCGTCGACTTCTTAGGCCATAAGTATTCGATCTGGTAGAGCAACGCCATAAAGTGAAACGTAGGTTGCCCGGAACGTAGAAATGACCATTACTTTCACAATGTTTGCAATTATTCATTTTATACGATGGAAGAACTGTTGTACTTATATTATATTTTATTCTTCTGGCGTTGATTTCTAAGTCCCTAGCTATTCGATCTGGTGGAGCAACGCCCTAGAGTTAATCCTAGGTTATCCGGAACGTAGAAATGACCAGTACTTTCACACTGTTTGCAGTTATTCTTGTTATACGATGGAAAAACTGTTGCATCTTTATTGTATTTTATGCTTCTGGCGTTGACTACTAAGGCCATAACTGTTCGATCTGGTGGAGCAACGCCCTAGAGTGAAGCCTAGGTTGGTCGGAATGTAGAAATGACCATCACTTTCACACTGGTTGCAATTATTCGTTTTATAGGATGGAAAAACTGTTACATCTTTACTGAATTTTATGCTTCTGGCGTTAACTTCTAAGGCCATAATTATTCGATCTGGTGGAGCAACGCCCTAGAGTGAAGCCTAGGTTGCCCGGAACGTAGAAATGACCATAACTTTCATACTGGTAACAATTATTCGTTATATGCAATGGAAAAGCTGTTGTATTTATTATGTATTTGGTGCTTCTGGCGTCGACTTCTTAGGCCATAACTATTCGATCTGGTGGAGCAACGCCATAAAGTGAAACGTAGGTTGCCCGGAACGTAGAAATGACAATTACTTTCACAATGTTTGCAATGATTCGTTTTATACGATGGAAAAACTGTTGTACTTATATTATATTTTATTCTTCAGGCGTTGATTTCTAAGTCCCTAGCTATTCGATCTGGTGGAGCAACGCCCTAGAGTTAATCCTAGGTTACCCGGAACGTAGAAATGACCAGTACTTTCACACTGTTTGCAGTTATTCCTGTTATACGATGGAAAAACTGTTGCATCTTTATTGTATTTTATGCTTCTGGCGTTGACTACTAAGGCCATAACTGTTCGATCTGGTGGAGCAACGCCCTAGAGTGAAGCCTAGGTTGCTTGGAATGTAGAAATGTCCATAACTTTCACACTGGTTGCAATTATTCGTTTTATACGATGGAAAAGCTGATGTATTTCTATTGTATTTTATGCTTCGGGCGTTGACTTCTAAGGCCCTAACTATTCAAGTTGTTGGAGCAACGCCCTAGGGTGAAGCCTAGGTTGCCCAGAAAGTAGAAATGACCATATCATTCATACTGGTTGCAATTATTCGTTTTATACGATGGAAAAACTGTTGCATCTTTATCGTATTTTATGCTTCTGGCGTTGTCTACTAAGGCCCTAACTGTTCCATCTGGTGGAGCAACGCCCTAGAATGAAGCCCAGGTTGCTCGGAATGTAGAAATGTCCATAACTTTCGCACTGGTTGCAATTATTCGTTTTATACGATGGAAAAACTGTTGTATTTATATTGTATTTTATGCTTCTGACGTTGAATTCTAAGGCCGTAGCTATTCGGCGTGGCGGAGCAACGCCCTAGAGTGAAGCCTCTGTTGCCCGGAACGTAGAAATAACAATCACTTCCAAACTGGTTACAATTAACCCTGTTATACGATGGAAAAACTGTTGTATTTTTATTGAATTTTATGCTTCGAACGCTGACTTCTAGGGCCCTAACTATTCAAGTTGTTGGAGCAACGCCCTAGGGTGAAGCCTAGGTTGCCCGGAACGTAGAAATGACCATAACTTTCACACTGGTAGCAATTATTCGTTTTATACAATGGAAGAACTGTTATATTTATACTGTATTTTATGCTTCTGGTGTTAACTTCTAACGCCCTAACTATGCGATCTGGTGGAGCAATGCCCTAGAGTGAATCCTAGGTTGCCGGGAACGTAGAAATGACCATCACTTTCACACTGGTTGCAATTATTCCTGTTATACGATGGAAAAGCTGTTGTATTTATATCGTATTTTATGCTTCTGGCGCTGACTTCTTAGGCCCCAACAATTCGATCTGGTGGAACAACGCCCTTGGGTGAAGCCTAGGTTGCCCGGAACGTAGAAATGACCATTAGTTTCACACTGGCTGCAATTATTCGTTTTATATGATGGAAAAACTGTTGTATTTATTTTGTATTTGGTGCTTATGGCGTTGACTTCTTAGTCCCTAACTATTCGATCTGGTGGAGCAGCGCCATAGGGTGAAACCTAGGGTGCCCGGAACGTAGAAATGAACATTACTTTCACACTGCTTGCAATTATTCGTTTTATACGATGAAAAAACTGTTGTATTTATTATGTATTTGGTGCTTCTGGCGTTGACTGCTTAGGCCAGAACTATTCCATCTGGTGGAGCAACGCCATAGAGTGAAACGTAGGTTGCCCGGAACGTAGAAATGACCATTGTATTCACACTAGTTGCAATTATACCTGTAATACCATGGAAAAACTGTTGTATTTTTATTGTATTTTATTCTTCTGGCGTTGAATTCTAAGTCCCTAGCTATTCGATCTGGTGGAGCAACGCCCTATAGTGAAGCCCAGGTTGCCCTGAACGTAGAGATGACCATTACTTTCACGCTGGTTGCAATTATTCGTTTTATACGATGGAAAAACTGTTGTATTTATATTGTATTTTATGTTTCTCGCGTTGACTTCTAAGGCCCTAACTATCCGATCTTGTGGAGCAACGCCCTATAGTGAAGCCTCTGTTGCCCGGAACGTAGAAATAACAATCACTTTCAAACTGGTTACAATTAACCCTGTTATACGATGGAAAATCTGTTGTATCTTTATTGCATTTTATGCTTCGAACGCTGACTTCTAGGGCCCTAACTGTTCAACTTCTTGGAGCAACGCCCTAGGGTGAAGCCTAGGTTGCCCGGAAAGTAGAAATGACCATATCTTTCATACTGGCTGCAATTATTCGTTTTATACGATGGAAAAACTGTTGCATCTTTACTGTATTTTATGCTTCTGGCGTTGACTTCTAAGGCCATAATTATTCGATCTGGTGGAGCAACGCCCTAGAGTGAAGCCTAGCTTGCCCGGACCGTAGAAATGACCATAACTTTCATACTGGTAACAATTATTCGTTATATGCAATGGAAAAACTGTTGTATTTATTTTGTACTTTATGCTTCTGGCGTTGACTTCTTAGGCCCTAACTATTCGATCTGGTTGCACAAGGCACTGGAGTGAAGCCTAGTTTGCCCGAATCGTAGAAATGACCATAACTTTCCACTGGTAGCAATTATTCATTTTATACGATGGAAAAACTGTTGTACTTATATTATATTTTATTCTTCTGGCGTTGATTTCTAAGTCCCTAGCTATTCGATCTGGTCGAGCAACGCCCTAGAGTTAATCCTAGGTTACCCGGAACGTAGAAGTGACCAGTACTTTCACACTGTTTGCAGTAATTCCTGTTATACGATGGAAAAACTGTTGCATCTTTATTGTATTTTATGCTTCTGGCGTTGACTACTAAGGCCATAACTGTTCGATCTGGTGGAGCAACGCCCTAGAGTGAAGCCTAGGTTGCTTGGAATGTAGAAATGTCCATAACTTTCACACTGGTTGCAATTATCCGTTTTATACGATGGAACAACTGTTGCGTCTTTATTGTATTTTATGCTTCTGGCGTTGACATCTAAGGCCCTCACTATTCCATCTGGTGGAGCAACGCCCTAGGGCGAAGCCTAGGTTGCCCGGAACGTAGAAATGTCCATTACTTTCACACTGGTTGCAACTATTCGTTTTATACGATGGAAAAACTGTTGCATCTTTATTGTATTTTATGCTTCTGGCGTTGTCTTCTATGGCCCTAGCTGTTCGATCTGGTGGAGCAACGCCCTAGAGTGAAGCCTAGGTTGGTCGGAATGTAGAATTGACCACCACTTTCACACTGGTTGCAATTATTCGTTTTATACGATGGAAAAACTGTTGCAACTTTACTGTATTTTATGCTTCTGGCGTTGACTTCTAAGGCCATAGTTATTCGATATGGTGGAGCAATGCCCTAGAGTGAAGCCTAGGTTGCCCGGACCGTAGAAATGACCATAACTTTCATACTGGTAACAATTATTCGTTATATGCAATGGAAAAACTGTTCTATTTATATTGTATTTTATGGTTCTGCCGTTGACTTCTTTGGCCCTAACTATTCGATCTGGTGGAGCAACGCCCTAGAGTGAAGTCTTGGTTGCCCGGAACGTAGAAATTAACATTACTTTCACACTGGTTGCAATTATTCCTGTTATACGATGGAAAAGCTGTTGTATTTATTATGTATTTGGTGCTTCTGGCGTCGACTTCTTAGGCCATAACTATTCGATCTGGTGGAGCAACGCCATAAAGTGAAACGTAGGTTGCCCGGAACGTAGAAATGACCATTACTTTCAGAATGCTTGCAATTATTCATTTTATACGATGGAAAAACTGTTGTACTTATATTATATTTTATGCTTCTGGCGTTGATTTCTAAGTCCCTAGCTATTCGATCTGGTGGAGCAACGCCCTAGAGTTAATCCTAGGTTACCCGGAACGTAGAAATGACCAGTAATTTCACACTGTTTGCAGTTATTCCTGTTATACGACGGAAAAACTGTTGCATCGTTATTGTATTTTATGCTTCTGGCGTTGACTACTAAGGCCATAACTGTTCGATCTGGTGGAGCAACGCCCTAGAGTGAAGCCTAGGTTGCTTGGAATGTAGAAATGTCCATAACTTTCACACTGGTTGCAATTATTCGTTTTATACGATGGAAAAGCTGATGTATTTTTATGGTATTTTATGCTTCGGGCGTTGACTTCTAAGGCCCTAACTATTCAAGTTGTTGGAGCAACACCCTAGGGTGAAGCCTAGGTTGCCCGGAAAGTAGAAATGACCATATCTTTCATACTGGTTGCAATTATTCGTTTTATACGATGGAAAAACTGTTGCATCTTTATCGTATTTAATGCTTCTGGCGTTGTCTACTAAGGCCCTAACTGTTCGATCTGGTGGAGCAACGCCCTAGAGTGATACCTAGGTTGCTCGGAATGTAGAAATGTCCATAACTTTCGCACTGGTTGCAATTATTCGTTTTATACGATGGAAAAACTGTTGTATTTATATTGTATTTTATGCTTCTGACGTTGAATTCTAAGGCCGTAGCTATTCGGCGTGGCGGAGCAACGCTCTAGAGTTAAACCTAGGTTACCCGGAATGTAGAAATGACCAGTACTTTCACACTGTAGCAATTATTCGTTTTATACAATGGAAGAACTGTTATATTTATACTGTATTTTATGCTTCTGGTGTTGACTTCTAACGCCCTAACTATGCGATCTGGTGGAGCAACGCCCTAGGGTGAAGCCTAGGTTGCCCGGAACGTAGAAATGACCATAACTTTCACACTGCTAGCAATTATTCGTTTTATACAATGGAAGAACTGTTATAATTATACTGTATTTTATGCTTCTGGTGTTGACTTCTAACGCCCTAACTATGCGATCTGGTGGAGCAACGCCCTAGAGTGAAGCCTAGGTTGCCGGGAACGTAGAAATGACCATCACTTTCACACTGGTTGCAATTATTCCTGTTATACGATGGAAAACCTGTTGTATTTATATCGTATTTTATGCTTCTGGCGCTGACTTCTTAGGCCCTAACAATTCGATCTGGTGGAACAACGCCCTTGGGTGATACCTAGGTAGCCCGGAACGTAGAAATGACCATTATTTTCACACTGGCTGCAATTATTCGTTTTATATGATGGAAAAACTGTTGTATTTATTTTGTATTTGGTGCTTATGGCGTTGACTGCTTAGTCCCTAACTATGCGATCTGGTGGAGCAGCGCCATGGAGTGAAACCTAGGGTGCCCGGAACGTAGAAATGACCATTGTATTCACACTAGTTGCAATTATACCTGTTATACCATGGAAAAACTGTTGTATATTTATTGTATTTTATGCTTCTGGCGTTGAATTCTAAGTCCCTAGCTATTCGATCTGGTGGAGCAACGCCCTATAGTGAAGCCCAGGTTGCCCGGAACGTAGAGATGACCATTACTTTCACACTGGTTGCAATTATTCGTTTTATACGATGGAAAAACCGTTGTATTTATATTGTATTTTATGTTTCTCGCGTTGACTTCTAAGGCCCTAACTATCCGATCTTGTGGAGCAACGCCCTATAGTGAAGCCTCTGTTGCCCGGAACGTAGAAATAACAATCAGTTTCAAACTGGTTACAATTAACCCTGTTATACGATGGAAAAACTGTTGTATCTTTATTGCATTTTATGCTTCGAACGCTGACTTCTAGGGCCCTAACTATTCAAGTTGTTGGTGCAACGCCCTAGGGTGAAGCCTAGGTTGCCCGGAAAGTAGAATTGACCATATCTTTCATACTGGTTGCAATTATTCATGTTATACGATGGAAAAGCTGATGTATTCTTATTGTATTTTATGCTTCGGGCGTTGACTTCTAAGGCCCTAGCTATTCGACTTGGTGGAGCAACGCCCTAGAGTCAAGCCTAGGTTGCCCGAAACGTAGAAATGACCATTACTTTCACACTGGTTGCAATTACTCATGCTATACGATGGAGAAACTGTTGTATTTTTATTGTATTTTATGTTTCAGTTGCTGACTTCTAAGGTCGTAGCTATTCGATCTAGCGGGGCAACGTCCAATAGTGAAGCGTATGTTGCCCGAAGCGTAGAAATGACCATTACTTTCAGACTGGTTGCAATCATTCTTTTTATACGATGGAAGAACTATTGAGTTTTTATTGCATTTTATGCTTCTGGCGTTGACTTCTAAGACCCTAGCTATTCGATCTGGTGGAGCAACGCCCTAGAGTTAAACCTAGGTTACTCGGAACGTAGAAGTGACCAGTACTTTCACACTGTTAGCAGTTATTCCTGTTATACGATCTAAAAACTGTTGCATCTTTACTGTATTTTATGCTTCTGGCGTTGTCTTCTAAGGCCCTAGCTGTTCGATCTGGTGGAGCAGCGCCCTACAGTGATGCCTAGGTTGCTCGGAATGTAGAAATGACCACCACTTTCACACTGGTTGCAATTATTCGTTTTATACGATGGAAAAACTGTTGCATCTTTACTGTATTTTATGCTTCTGGCGTTGACTTCTAAGGCCATAGTTATTCGATATGGTGGAGCAATGCCCTAGAGTGAAGCCTAGGTTGCCCGGACCGTAGAAATGTCCATAACTTTCATACTGGTAACAATTATTCGTTATATGCAATGGAAAAACTGTTCTATTTATATTGTATTTTATGGTTCTGCCGTTGTCTTCATTGGCCCTAACTATTCGATCTGGTGGAGCAACGCCCTAGAGTGAAGTCTTGGTTGCCCGGAAAGTAGAAATTAACATTACTTTCACACTGGTTGCAATTATTCCTGTTATACGATGGAAAAGCTGTTGTATTTATTATGTATTTGGTGCTTCTGGCGTCGACTTCTTAGGCCATAACTATTCGATCTGGTGGAGCAACGCCATAAAGTGAAACGTAGGTTGCCCGGAACGTAGAAATGACCATTACTTTCAGAATGCTTGCAATTATTCATTTTATACGATGGAAAAACTGTTGTACTTATATTATATTTTATGCTTCTGGCGTTGATTTCTAAGTCCCTAGCTATTCGATCTGGTGGAGCAACGCCCTAGAGTTAATCCTAGGTTATCCGGAACGTAGAAATGACCAGTACTTTCACACTGTTTGCAGTTATTCTTGTTATACGATGGAAAAACTGTTGCATCTTTATTGTATTTTATGCTTCTGGCGTTGACTACTAAGGCCATAACTGTTCGATCTGGTGGAGCAACGCCCTAGAGTGAAGCCTAGGTTGGTCGGAATGTAGAAATGACCATCACTTTCACACTGGTTGCAATTATTCGTTTTATACGATGGAAAAACTGTTGCATCTTTACTGTATTTTATGCTTCTGGCGTTAACTTCTAAGGCCATAATTATTCGATCTGGTGGAGCAACGCCCTAGAGTGAAGCCTAGGTTGCCCGGAACGTAGAAATGACCATAACTTTCATACTGGTAACAATTATTCGTTATATGCAATGGAAAAACTGTTGTAGTTATTATGTATTTGGTGCTTCTGGCGTCGACTTCTTAGGCCATAACTATTCGATCTGGTGGAGCAACGCCATAAAGTGAAACGTAGGTTGCCCGGAACGTAGAAATGACCATTACTTTCACAATGTTTGCAATTATTCATTTTATACGATGGAAAAACTTTTGTACTTATATTATATTTTATTCCTCTGTCGTTGATTTCTAAGTCCCTAGCTATTCGATCTGGTGGAGCAACGCCCTAGAGTTAATCCTAGGTTACCCGGAACGTAGAAATGACCAGTACTTTCACACTGTTTGCAGTAATTCCTGTTATACGATGGAAAAACTGTTTCATCTTTATTGTATTTTTTGCTTCTGGCGTTGACTACTAAGGCCATAACTGTTCGATCTGGTGGAGCAACGCCCTAGAGTGAAGCCTGGGTTGCTTGGAATGTAGAAATGTCCATAACTTTCACACTGGTTGCAATTATTCGTTTTATACGATGGAAAAACTGTTGCGTCTTTATTGTATTTTATGCTTCTGGCGTTGACTTCTAAGGCCCTAGCTATACGATTTGGTGGAGCAACGCCCTTGAGTCAAGCCTAGGTTGCCCGAAACGTAGAAATGACCATTACTTTCACACTGGTTGCAATTACTCATACTATACGATGGTAAAACTGTTGTATTTATTATGTATTTGGTGCTTCTGGCGTCGACTTCTTAGGCCATAAATATTCGATCTGGTGGAGCAACGCCATAAAGTGAAACGTAGGTTGCCCGGAACGTAGAAATGACCATTACTTTCAGAATGTTTGCAATTATTCGTTTTATACGATGGAAAAACTGCTGTACTTATATTATATTTTATTCTTCTGGCGTTGATTTCTAAGTCCCTAGCTATTCGATCTGGTGGAGCAACGCCCTTGAGTCAATCCTAGGTTACCCGGAACGTAGAAATGACCAGTACCTTCACACTGTTTGCAGTTATTCCTGTTATACGATGGAAAAACTGTTGCATCTTTATTGTATTTTATGCTTCTGGCGTTGACTACTAAGGCCATAACTGTTCGATCTGGTGGAGCAACGCGCTGGAGTGAAGGCTAGGTTGCTTGGAATGTAGAAATGTCCATAGCTTTCACACTGGTTGCAATTATTCGTTTTATACGATGGAAAAACTGTTGCACCTTTATTGTATTTTATGCTTCTGGCGTTGACTACTAAGGCCATAACTGTTCGATCTGGTGGAGCAACGCCCTTGAGTCAAGCCTAGGTTGCCCGAAACGTAGAAATGACCATTACTTTCACACTGGTTGCAATTACTCATGCTATACGATGGTAAAACTGTTGTATTTATTATGTATTTGGTGCTTCTGGCGTCGACTTCTTAGGCCATAAATATTCGATCTGGTGGAGCAACGCCATAAAGTGAAACGTAGGTTGCCCGGAACGTAGAAATGACCATTACTTTCAGAATGTTTGCAATTATTCGTTTTATACGATGGAAAAACTGCAGTACTTATATTATATTTTATTCTTCTGGCGTTGATTTCTAAGTCCCTAGCTATTCGATCTGGTGGAGCAACGCCCTTGAGTCAATCCTAGGTTACCCGGAACGTAGAAATGACCAGTACTTTCACACTGTTTGCAGTTATTCCTGTTATACGATGGAAAAACTGTTGCATCTTTATTGTATTTTATGCTTCTGGCGTTGACTACTAAGGCCATAACTGTTCGATCTGGTGGAGCAACGCGCTGGAGTGAAGGCTAGGTTGCTTGGAATGTAGAAATGTCCATAGCTTTCACACTGGTTGCAATTATTCGTTTTATACGATGGAAAAACTGTTGCACCTTTATTGTATTTTATGCTTCTGGCGTTGACTACTAAGGCCATAACTGTTCGATCTGGTGGAGCAACGCCCTTGAGTCAAGCCTAGGTTGCCCGAAACGTAGAAATGACCATTACTTTCACACTGGTTGCAATTACTCATGCTATACGATGGTAAAACTGTTGTATTTATTATGTATTTGGTGCTTCTGGCGTCGACTTCTTAGGCCATAAATATTCGACCTGGTGGAGCAACGCCATAAAGTGAAACGTAGGTTGCCCGGAACGTAGAAATGACCATTACTTTCAGAATGTTTGCAATTATTCGTTTTATACGATGGAAAAACTGCTGTACTTATATTATATTTTATTCTTCTGGCGTTGATTTCTAAGTCCCTAGCTATTCGATCTGGTGGAGCAACGCCCTTGAGTCAATCCTAGGTTACCCGGAACGTAGAAATGACCAGTACTTTCACACTGTTTGCAGTTATTCCTGTTATACGATGGAAAAACTGTTGCATCTTTATTGTATTTTATGCTTCTGGCGTTGACTACTAAGGCCATAACTGTTCGGTCTGGTGGAGCAACGCGCTGGAGTGAAGCCTAGGTTGCTTGGAATGTAGAAATGTCCATAGCTTTCACACTGCTTGCAATTATTCGTTTTATACGATGGAAAAATTGTTGCATCTTTATTGTATTTTATGCTTCTGGCGTTCACATCTAAGGCCCTCGCTATTCCATCTGGTGGAGCAACGCCCTAGGGCGAAGCCTAGGTTGCCCGGAACGTAGAAATGTCCATTACTTTCACACTGGTTGCAACTATTCGTTTTATACGATGGAAAAACTGTTGCATCTTTATTGTATTTTATGCTTCTGGCGTTGTCTTCTATGGCCCTAGCTGTTCGATCTGGTGGAGCAACGCCCTAGAGTGAAGCCTAGGTTGGTCGGAATGTAGAAATGACCACCACTTTCACACTGGTTGCAATTATTCGTTTTATACAATGGAAAAACTGTTGCATCTTTACTGTATTTTATGCTTCTGGCGTTGACTTCTAAGGCCATAATTATTCGATCTGGTGGAGCAACGCCATAAAGTGAAACGTAGGTTGCCCGGAACGTAGAAATGACCATTACTTTCAGAATGCTTGCAATTATTCATTTTATACGATGGAAAAACTGTTGTACTTATATTATATTTTATGCTTCTGGCGTTGATTTCTAAGTCCCTAGCTATTCGATCTGGTGGAGCAACGCCCTAGAGTTAATCCTAGGTTATCCGGAACGTAGAAATGACCAGTACTTTCACACTGTTTGCAGTTATTCTTGTTATACGATGGAAAAACTGTTGCATCTTTATTGTATTTTATGCTTCTGGCGTTGACTACTAAGGCCATAACTGTTCGATCTGGTGGAGCAACGCCCTAGAGTGAAGCCTAGGTTGGTCGGAATGTAGAAATGACCATCACTTTCACACTGGTTGCAATTATTCGTTTTATACGATGGAAAAACTGTTGCATCTTTACTGTATTTTATGCTTCTGGCGTTAACTTCTAAGGCCATAATTATTCGATCTGGTGGAGCAACGCCCTAGAGTGAAGCCTAGGTTGCCCGGAACGTAGAAATGACCATAACTTTCATACTGGTAACAATTATTCGTTATATGCAATGGAAAAACTGTTGTAGTTATTATGTATTTGGTGCTTCTGGCGTCGACTTCTTAGGCCATAACTATTCGATCTGGTGGAGCAACGCCATAAAGTGAAACGTAGGTTGCCCGGAACGTAGAAATGACCATTACTTTCACAATGTTTGCAATTATTCATTTTATACGATGGAAAAACTTTTGTACTTATATTATATTTTATTCCTCTGTCGTTGATTTCTAAGTCCCTAGCTATTCGATCTGGTGGAGCAACGCCCTTGAGTCAATCCTAGGTTACCCGGAACGTAGAAATGACCAGTACTTTCACACTGTTTGCAGTTATTCCTGTTATACGATGGAAAAACTGTTGCATCTTTATTGTATTTTATGCTTCTGGCGTTGACTACTAAGGCCATAACTGTTCGATCTGGTGGAGCAACGCGCTGGAGTGAAGGCTAGGTTGCTTGGAATGTAGAAATGTCCATAGCTTTCACACTGGTTGCAATTATTCGTTTTATACGATGGAAAAACTGTTGCACCTTTATTGTATTTTATGCTTCTGGCGTTGACTACTAAGGCCATAACTGTTCGATCTGGTGGAGCAACGCCCTTGAGTCAAGCCTAGGTTGCCCGAAACGTAGAAATGACCATTACTTTCACACTGGTTGCAATTACTCATGCTATACGATGGTAAAACTGTTGTATTTATTATGTATTTGGTGCTTCTGGCGTCGACTTCTTAGGCCATAAATATTCGACCTGGTGGAGCAACGCCATAAAGTGAAACGTAGGTTGCCCGGAACGTAGAAATGACCATTACTTTCAGAATGTTTGCAATTATTCGTTTTATACGATGGAAAAACTGCTGTACTTATATTATATTTTATTCTTCTGGCGTTGATTTCTAAGTCCCTAGCTATTCGATCTGGTGGAGCAACGCCCTTGAGTCAATCCTAGGTTACCCGGAACGTAGAAATGACCAGTACTTTCACACTGTTTGCAGTTATTCCTGTTATACGATGGAAAAACTGTTGCATCTTTATTGTATTTTATGCTTCTGGCGTTGACTACTAAGGCCATAACTGTTCGGTCTGGTGGAGCAACGCGCTGGAGTGAAGCCTAGGTTGCTTGGAATGTAGAAATGTCCATAGCTTTCACACTGCTTGCAATTATTCGTTTTATACGATGGAAAAATTGTTGCATCTTTATTGTATTTTATGCTTCTGGCGTTCACATCTAAGGCCCTCGCTATTCCATCTGGTGGAGCAACGCCCTAGGGCGAAGCCTAGGTTGCCCGGAACGTAGAAATGTCCATTACTTTCACACTGGTTGCAACTATTCGTTTTATACGATGGAAAAACTGTTGCATCTTTATTGTATTTTATGCTTCTGGCGTTGTCTTCTATGGCCCTAGCTGTTCGATCTGGTGGAGCAACGCCCTAGAGTGAAGCCTAGGTTGGTCGGAATGTAGAAATGACCACCACTTTCACACTGGTTGCAATTATTCGTTTTATACAATGGAAAAACTGTTGCATCTTTACTGTATTTTATGCTTCTGGCGTTGACTTCTAAGGCCATAATTATTCGATCTGGTGGAGCAACGCCATAAAGTGAAACGTAGGTTGCCCGGAACGTAGAAATGACCATTACTTTCAGAATGCTTGCAATTATTCATTTTATACGATGGAAAAACTGTTGTACTTATATTATATTTTATGCTTCTGGCGTTGATTTCTAAGTCCCTAGCTATTCGATCTGGTGGAGCAACGCCCTAGAGTTAATCCTAGGTTATCCGGAACGTAGAAATGACCAGTACTTTCACACTGTTTGCAGTTATTCTTGTTATACGATGGAAAAACTGTTGCATCTTTATTGTATTTTATGCTTCTGGCGTTGACTACTAAGGCCATAACTGTTCGATCTGGTGGAGCAACGCCCTAGAGTGAAGCCTAGGTTGGTCGGAATGTAGAAATGACCATCACTTTCACACTGGTTGCAATTATTCGTTTTATACGATGGAAAAACTGTTGCATCTTTACTGTATTTTATGCTTCTGGCGTTAACTTCTAAGGCCATAATTATTCGATCTGGTGGAGCAACGCCCTAGAGTGAAGCCTAGGTTGCCCGGAACGTAGAAATGACCATAACTTTCATACTGGTAACAATTATTCGTTATATGCAATGGAAAAACTGTTGTAGTTATTATGTATTTGGTGCTTCTGGCGTCGACTTCTTAGGCCATAACTATTCGATCTGGTGGAGCAACGCCATAAAGTGAAACGTAGGTTGCCTGGAACGTAGAAATGACCATTACTTTCACAATGTTTGCAATTATTCATTTTATACGATGGAAAAACTTTTGTACTTATATTATATTTTATTCCTCTGTCGTTGATTTCTAAGTCCCTAGCTATTCGATCTGGTGGAGCAACGCCCTAGAGTTAATCCTAGGTTACCCGGAACGTAGAAATGACCAGTACTTTCACACTGTTTGCAGTAATTCCTGTTATACGATGGAAAAACTGTTTCATCTTTATTGTATTTTTTGCTTCTGGCGTTGACTACTAAGGCCATAACTGTTCGATCTGGTGGAGCAACGCCCTAGAGTGAAGCCTGGGTTGCTTGGAATGTAGAAATGTCCATAACTTTCACACTGGTTGCAATTATTCGTTTTATACGATGGAAAAACTGTTGCGTCTTTATTGTATTTTATGCTTCTGGCGTTGACTTCTAAGGCCCTAGCTATACGATTTGGTGGAGCAACGCCCTTGAGTCAAGCCTAGGTTGCCCGAAACGTAGAAATGACCATTACTTTCACACTGGTTGCAATTACTCATACTATACGATGGTAAAACTGTTGTATTTATTATGTATTTGGTGCTTCTGGCGTCGACTTCTTAGGCCATAAATATTCGATCTGGTGGAGCAACGCCATAAAGTGAAACGTAGGTTGCCCGGAACGTAGAAATGACCATTACTTTCAGAATGTTTGCAATTATTCGTTTTATACGATGGAAAAACTGCTGTACTTATATTATATTTTATTCTTCTGGCGTTGATTTCTAAGTCCCTAGCTATTCGATCTGGTGGAGCAACGCCCTTGAGTCAATCCTAGGTTACCCGGAACGTAGAAATGACCAGTACCTTCACACTGTTTGCAGTTATTCCTGTTATACGATGGAAAAACTGTTGCATCTTTATTGTATTTTATGCTTCTGGCGTTGACTACTAAGGCCATAACTGTTCGATCTGGTGGAGCAACGCGCTGGAGTGAAGGCTAGGTTGCTTGGAATGTAGAAATGTCCATAGCTTTCACACTGGTTGCAATTATTCGTTTTATACGATGGAAAAACTGTTGCACCTTTATTGTATTTTATGCTTCTGGCGTTGACTACTAAGGCCATAACTGTTCGATCTGGTGGAGCAACGCCCTTGAGTCAAGCCTAGGTTGCCCGAAACGTAGAAATGACCATTACTTTCACACTGGTTGCAATTACTCATGCTATACGATGGTAAAACTGTTGTATTTATTATGTATTTGGTGCTTCTGGCGTCGACTTCTTAGGCCATAAATATTCGATCTGGTGGAGCAACGCCATAAAGTGAAACGTAGGTTGCCCGGAACGTAGAAATGACCATTACTTTCAGAATGTTTGCAATTATTCGTTTTATACGATGGAAAAACTGCAGTACTTATATTATATTTTATTCTTCTGGCGTTGATTTCTAAGTCCCTAGCTATTCGATCTGGTGGAGCAACGCCCTTGAGTCAATCCTAGGTTACCCGGAACGTAGAAATGACCAGTACTTTCACACTGTTTGCAGTTATTCCTGTTATACGATGGAAAAACTGTTGCATCTTTATTGTATTTTATGCTTCTGGCGTTGACTACTAAGGCCATAACTGTTCGATCTGGTGGAGCAACGCGCTGGAGTGAAGGCTAGGTTGCTTGGAATGTAGAAATGTCCATAGCTTTCACACTGGTTGCAATTATTCGTTTTATACGATGGAAAAACTGTTGCACCTTTATTGTATTTTATGCTTCTGGCGTTGACTACTAAGGCCATAACTGTTCGATCTGGTGGAGCAACGCCCTTGAGTCAAGCCTAGGTTGCCCGAAACGTAGAAATGACCATTACTTTCACACTGGTTGCAATTACTCATGCTATACGATGGTAAAACTGTTGTATTTATTATGTATTTGGTGCTTCTGGCGTCGACTTCTTAGGCCATAAATATTCGACCTGGTGGAGCAACGCCATAAAGTGAAACGTAGGTTGCCCGGAACGTAGAAATGACCATTACTTTCAGAATGTTTGCAATTATTCGTTTTATACGATGGAAAAACTGCTGTACTTATATTATATTTTATTCTTCTGGCGTTGATTTCTAAGTCCCTAGCTATTCGATCTGGTGGAGCAACGCCCTTGAGTCAATCCTAGGTTACCCGGAACGTAGAAATGACCAGTACTTTCACACTGTTTGCAGTTATTCCTGTTATACGATGGAAAAACTGTTGCATCTTTATTGTATTTTATGCTTCTGGCGTTGACTACTAAGGCCATAACTGTTCGGTCTGGTGGAGCAACGCGCTGGAGTGAAGCCTAGGTTGCTTGGAATGTAGAAATGTCCATAGCTTTCACACTGCTTGCAATTATTCGTTTTATACGATGGAAAAATTGTTGCATCTTTATTGTATTTTATGCTTCTGGCGTTCACATCTAAGGCCCTCGCTATTCCATCTGGTGGAGCAACGCCCTAGGGCGAAGCCTAGGTTGCCCGGAACGTAGAAATGTCCATTACTTTCACACTGGTTGCAACTATTCGTTTTATACGATGGAAAAACTGTTGCATCTTTATTGTATTTTATGCTTCTGGCGTTGTCTTCTATGGCCCTAGCTGTTCGATCTGGTGGAGCAACGCCCTAGAGTGAAGCCTAGGTTGGTCGGAATGTAGAAATGACCACCACTTTCACACTGGTTGCAATTATTCGTTTTATACAATGGAAAAACTGTTGCATCTTTACTGTATTTTATGCTTCTGGCGTTGACTTCTAAGGCCATAATTATTCGATCTGGTGGAGCAACGCCCTAGAGTGAAGCCTAGGTTGCCCGGACCGTAGAAATGATCATAACTTTCATACTGGTAACAATTATTCGTTATATGCAATGGAAAAACTGTTGTATTTATTTTGTACTTTATGCTTCTGGTGTTGACTTCCTAGGCCCTAACTATTCGATCTGGTTGCACAAGGCACTGGAGTGAAGCCTAGTTTGCCCGGATCGTAGAAATGACCATAACTTTCACACTGGTTGCAATTATTCCTGTTATACGATGGAAGGACGGTTGTATTTTTATAGTATTTTATGCTTCTGGTGTTGACTTCTTAGGCCCCAGCTATTTGATGTGGTGGCACAACGCACTAGAGTGAAGCCTATTTTGTCCGGATCGTAGAAATGACCATAACTTTCACACTGGTTGCAATTATTCCCGTTATACGATGGAAAAACTGTTGTATTTTTATTGTATTTTATGTTTCGGGCGTTGACTTTTAAGGCCCAAGCTATTCCATCTGGTGCAGCGATGCCCTAGGGTGAAGCCTAGGTTGCCCGGAACGTAGAAATGACCATTACTTTCACACTGGTTGCAATTATTCCTGTTATACGATGGAAGGACTGTTGTATTTTTATAGTATTTTATGCTTCTTGGCGTTGACTCCTTAGATCCAAACAATTCGGTCTGGTGGACCAACGCCCTAGAGTGAATACTAGGTTGCACGGAACGTAGAAATGCTCATTACTTTCACACTGGTTGCAATTATTCCTGTTATACGATGGAAACGCTGTTGTATTTTTACTGTATTTTATGCTCCTGGCGTTGACTTCTTAGGCCCTAACTATTCGATCTGGTGGATCTACGCCATAGAGTGAAGCCAAGGTCACCCGGAACGTAGAAATGGCCATTACCTTCAAACTGGTTGCAATTATTCGTTTTATACGATGGAAAAACTGTTGTACTTATATCGTATTTCATGCTTCTGGCGTTGACTTCTTAGGCCCTAACTATTCGATCTTGTGGCACAACGCACTAGAGTGAAGCCTAGATTGCCCGGAACGTAGAAATAACAATTACTTTCTCACTGGTTGCAATTATTCGTTTTATACGATGGAAAAGCTGTTGTATTTATATTGTGTTTTATGCTTCTGGCGTTGACTTCTAAGGCCCTAACTATTCGATCTGGTGGAGCAATGCCTCAGAGGTAAGACTAGGATGCCCGAAACGACGAAATGATCATTACTTTCACACTGGTCTCATTTATTTATGCTATACAATGCAAGAACTGTTGTATTTATATTGTATTTTATGCTTCTGGCGTTTTCTTCTAAGGCCGTAGCGACTCGATGTGGTGGGGCAACGCCCTAGAGTGAAGGGTAGGTTGCCCGGAACGTAGAAATAACAATTACTTTCTCACTGGTTGCAATTATTCGTTTTATACGATGGAAAAACTGTTGTATGTATTTTGTATTTGGTGCTTCTGGCGTTGACTTCTTAGGCACTAACTACTGGATCTGGTGGTCCAACGCCCTAGAGTGAACCCTAGGTTGCCCGGAACGTAGAAATGACCATATCTTTCACACTGGTTGCTATTGTTCCTGTTATACGATGGAAAAGCTGTTGCATTTATATTGTATTTTACGCTTCTGGCGTTGACTTCTAAGGCGCTAACTATTCGATCGGCTGGAGCAACGCCCTTGAGTGAAGCCTAGGTTGCCCGGAACGTGGAAATGACCATTACATTCACACTGGATGCTATTATTCCTTTTATACGATGGAAAATATGTTGTATTTATATTGTATTTTATGCTTCTGGCGTTGACTTCTTCGGCACTAACTATTCCATCTGATGGAACAACGCCATAGAGTGAAGCCTATCTTGCCCGAAACGTAGAAATGACCATGGCTTTCACACTGATTGCAATTATTCATCTTATACGATGGAACGACTGTTGTATTTGATTTGTATTTTATGCTTCTGGCGTTGACTTCTAAGTCCCTAACTCTTCGATCTGGTGGAACAATGCCTTAGAGTTAAGTCTAGGATGACCGAAACGTCGAAATGGTCATTAGTTTCACACTGGTTGCAATTATTCCTGTTATACGACGGAAAAGCAGTTGTATTTATATTGTATTTTATGCTTTTGGCGCTGACTTCTAAGGCCCAAACTATTCGATCTGTTGGAGCAACGCTCTAGAGTGAAGCCTAGGTTGCCCGGAACGTTGAAATGACCATTACTTTCACAATGTCTGCAATTATTCATTTTATACGATGGAAAAACTGTTGCATTTTTATTGTATTTTCTGCTTCTGGCTTTGACTTCTAAGGTCGTAGCTATTCGATCTTGTGGAGCAACGCCCTAGAGTGAAGCCTAGGTTGCCCGGAACGTAGAAATGACTATAACATTCACACTGGTTGCAATTATTCATTTTATACGATGGAAAAACTGTTGTACATATATTGTATTTAATTCTTCTGGCGTTGACTTCCAAGGCCGTATCTATTCGATGTGGCGGAGCAACGCCCTAGAGTGAAGCCTAGGTTACCCTGAACGTAGAAATGACCATTACTTTCACACTGGTTGCAATTATTCGTCTTATACGATGGAAAAACTGTTGCATTTTTATTGTATTTTCTGCTTCTGGCTTTGTCTTCTAAGGTCGTAGCTATTCGATCTTGTGGAGCAACGCCCTAGAGTGAAGCCTAGGTTGCCCGGAACGTAGAAATGACTATAACTTTCACACTGGTTGCAATTATTCATTTTATACGATGGAAAAACTGTTGTACATATATTGTATTTAATTCTTCTGGCGTTGACTTCCAAGGCCGTATCTATTCGATGTGGCGGTGCAACGCCCTAGAGTGAAGCCTAGGTTGCCCGGAACGTAGAAATGACCATTACTTTCACACTGGTTGCAATTATTCGTTTCATACGATGAAAAAACTGCTGTATTTATATTGGGGTTTATTATTCTGGCGTTGACTTCTAAGGCCCCATGTATTCGATCTGGTGGAGCAACGTCCAAGGGTGAAGCCTATGTTCCCCGGAACGTAGAAATGACCATTACTTTCACACTGGTTGCAATTATTAGTTTTATACGATTGGAAGAGCTGTTGTATTTATATCGTATTTTATGCATCGGGCGTTGACTTCTTAGGCCCTAACTATTCGATCTGGGGAGAAACGCCATAGGGTGAAACGTAGATTGCCCGGAACGTAGAAATGACCATTACTTTCATACTGGTTGCAATTATTCCTGTTATACGATGGAAAGCTGTTGTATTTATATTGCATTTTATGTTTCTGGCGTTGACTTCTTAGGCCCTGACTATTGGACCTGGTGGACCAACGCCCTAGAGTGAAGCCTAGAATGCCCGGAACGTAGAACTGACTATAACTTTCACACTGGTTGCAATTATTCATTTTATACGATGGAAAAACTGTTGTACATATATTGTATTTTATGCTTCGGGCGTTGACTTCTAATGCCATAACTATTCGACCTGGTGGTGCAACGCCCTAGTGCGAAGCCTAGGTTGCACGGAACGTAGAAATAACCATTACTTTCACGCTGGTTGCAATTATTCCTGTTATACGATGGAAGGACTGTTGTATTTTTATAGTATTTTATGCTTCTTGGCGTTGACTCCTTAGATCCAAACAATTCGGTCTGGTGGACCAACGCCCTAGAGTGAATACTAGGTTGCACGGAACGTAGGAATGCCCATTACTTTCTCACTGGTTGCAATTATTCGTTTTATACGATGGAAAAGCTGTTGTATTTATATTGCATTTTATGCTTCTGGCGTTGACTTCTCAGGCCCTAACTATTCGATGTGGTGGAACAACGCCCTAGTGTGAAACCTGGGTTGCCCGGATCGTAGGAATGAATATCACTTTCACACTGGTTGCAATTATTCGTGTTAGACGATGGAAAAACTGTTGCATTTTTATTGTATTTTATGCTCCTGGTGCTGACTTCTTAGGCCCTAACTATTCGATCTGGTGGATCAACGCCTCAGATTTATATCTAGGATGCCCAGAACGTAGAAATGGCCGTCACTTTCACACTGGTTGCAATTATTCGTTTTATACGATGGAAAAGCTGTTGTATTTATATTGTATTTTATGCTTCCGGAGATGACTTCCAAGGCCCTAACTCTACGATCTGGTGGAGCAATGCTTCAGAGTGAAGCCTAGGTTGTCTGGAACGTGGAAATGGCCACCACTTTCACACTGGTTGCAATTATTCCTGTTATACGATGGACAAACTGTTGTACTTTTATTGTATTTTATGCTTCGGGCGTTGACTTCTAAGGCTCTAACTATTCGATCTGGTGGAGCAACGCCCTAGAGTGAACCCTAGTCTTTACGGAACGTAGAAACGGCCATTACTTTCACACTGGTTGCAATCATTCCTGTTATACGATGGAAAAACTGTTGTATTCTCAATGTATTTTATGCTTCTGGCGTTGACTTCTTAGGCCCTAACTATTCGATCTGGTGGGGCAACACCCTAGACAGAAGCCTAGGTTGCCGAAACGTAGAAATAACCATTACTTTCACTCTGGTTGCAATTATTCAAGCTATACGACGGAAAAACTGTTGTATTATTATTGTATTTTATGCTTCTGGCGTTGACTTCTAAGGTCCTAGCTATTCGATCTCTTGGGGCAATTTCCAAGAGTGAAGCCAATGTTGCCCGGAACGTAGAAATGACCATTACATTCACACTGTTTGCAATTACTCCTTTTATTCGATGGAAAAACTGATGTATTTTATTGTATTTTGTGTTTCTGGCGTTGCTCTCTAAGGTCCTAGCTATTCGATCTCTTGGGGCAGTGTCCAAGTGTGAAGCCTATGTTGCCCGGAACGTAGAAATGACCATTACTTTCACACTGGTTGGAATTTTTCTTTTTATACGATGGAAAAGCTGTTGTATTTTTATTGTGTATTATGCGTCTGGCGTTGACTTCTAAGGCCCTAACTCTTCGATCTGGTGGAGCAACGCCCTAGAGTGAAGCCTAGGATGCCCGGAACGTAGAAATGACCATTACCTTCACACTGGTTGCAACCATTCCTGTTACACGATGGAAAAACTGTTGCATTTTTAAAGTATTTTATGCTTCGGGCGTTGACTCCTAATGCCCTAGCTAGTCGATCTGGTGGGGCAACGCCCTAGAGTGAAGCCTAGGTTGCCCGGAACGTAGAAATTTTCATTAATTTCACAATGGTTGCAATAATTCCTGCAATGCTGTGGACAAACTTCTGCATTTATGTTGTGTTTTATGCTTCCGGCGTTGACTTCTAAGGCCGTAGCTATTCGATGTGGTGGAAGAACGCCATACAGTGAAGCCTAGGCTGCCCGGAACGTAGAAATGTCCATTACTTTCACACTGTTCGCAATTATTCCTTTTATACGATGGAAAAGCTGTTTTATTTATACCGTATTTTATGCTTCTGGCGTTGACTTCTAAGGACCTAACTATTCGATCTGGTGGAGCAACGCCCTAGAGTGAGGCCTAGGTTGCTCGGAATGTTGAAATGACCGTAACTTTCACACTGGTTGCAATTATTCGTTTTATACGATGGAAAAACTGTTGCATCTTTATCGTATTTTATGCTTCTGGCGTTGACTTCTTAGGCCGTAACTATTCGATCTGGTGGAACAACGGCCTAGGGTGAAGCCTAGGTTGCCCGGAACGTAGAAATGACCGTAACTTTCACACTGGTTGCAATTATTTGTTTTATACAATGGAAAAGCTGATGTATTTATATCGTATTTTATGCTTCTGGCGTTGACTTCTTAGGCCCTAACTATTCCATCTGGTGGAACAACGCCCTAGAGTAAAGCCCAGGTTGCGCGGAACGTAGAAATGACCATAACTTTCACACTGGTCGCAATTATTCGTTTTATACAATGGAAAAACTGTTCTATTTATTTTGTATTTAATGCTTCAGGCGTTGACTTCTAAGGCCCCAACTGTTTGATCTAGTGTAGCAACGCCCTAGAGTGAAGCCTAGGTTGCCTGGAACGTAGAAATGACCATCACTTTCACACCGGTTGCAATTATTCCTGTTATACGATGGAAAAACTGTTGTATTTTTATTTTATATTATGCTTCTGGCGTTGACTTCTAAGTCCCTAGCTATTCGATGTCGAGGGGCAACGCCCTAGGGTGAAGCATAGCTTGCCCGGAACGTAGGAATGACCATTACTTTCACACTGGTTGCAATTACTCATGCTATACGATGGAAAAACTGTTGTATTTTTATTGTATTTTATGCTTCGGGCGTTGACTCCTAAGGCCCTAGCTATTCGATCTGGTGGGGCAACGCCCTAGACAGAAGCCTAGGTTGCCGAAACGAAGAAATAACCATTACTTTCACTCTGGTTGTAATTATTCAAGCTATACGATGGAAAAGCAGTTGTACTGTTATTTTATTTTATGCTTCGGGCGTTGACTTCTAAGGCTCTAACTATTCGATCTGGTGGAGCAACGCCCTAGAGTGAGCCTAGGTTGCCTGGAACGTCGAAATGACCATCACTTTCACAGGGGTTGCAATTATTCCTGTTATAGGATGGAAAGACTGTTGTATTTTTATTGTATTTTATACTTCAGGCGTTGACTTCTGAGGCCGCAGGTATTCGATGTGGTGGAAGAACGCCATACAGAGAAGCCTAGCTTGCCCGGAACATAAAATGACCATAACTTTCACACTGGTTGCAATTATCTGTTTTTTACGATGGAAAAGCTGATGTATTTATATCGTATTTTATGCTTCTGGCGTTGACTTCTTAGGCCCAAACTATTCGATCAGGTGAAGCAACGCCCTACAGTGAAGCCTAGGTTCCTCGGAATGTAGAAATGACCATAACTTTCACACTGGTTGCAATTATTCGGTTTATACGATGGAAAATCTATTGTATTTATATCGTATTTTATGCTTCTGGCGATGACTTCTTAGGCCCTAACTATTCGATCTGGTAGAGCGACGGCCTAGAGTGAAGCCTAGGTTGCCCGGTACGTAGAAATGACCATAACTTTCACACTGGTTGCTATCATTCTTTTTATATGATGGAAAAACTGTTGTATTTATATTGTATTTCATGCTTCTGGCGTTGACTTCTGAGGCCGTTGCTATTCGATGTGGTGGAAGAGCGCCATAGAGTGAAGCCTAGGTAGCCCGGATCGTAGAAATGTCCATATCTTTCACACTGTTTGCAATTTTTCGTTTTATACGATGGAAGAACTGTTTTATTTATTTTGTATTTTATGCTTCGGGCTTTGACTTCTAAGGCCCTAACTATTCGATCTAGTGGAGCAACGCCCTAGAGTGAAGCCTAGGTTGCCTGGAACGTAGAAATGACCATCATTTTCACACGGGTTGCAATTATTCCTCTTATAGGATGGAAAGACTGTTGTATTTTTATTGTATTTTATACTTCAGGCGTTGACTTCTAAGGCCCTAACTATTCGATCTGGTAGAGCAACGCCCTAGAGTGAAGCCTAGGTTGCCCGGTACGTAGAAATGACCATAAGTTTCATACTGGTTGCAATTATTCGTTTTATACGATGGAAAAACTGTTGTATTTATTTTGTATTTTATGCTTCTGGCGTTCACTTCATAGGCCCTAACTATTCGATCTGGTGGTAGAACACCCTAGGGTGAAGCCTAGGTTGCCCGGAACGTAGAAATGACCATTACTTTTACACTGGCAGCAATTATTCGTTTTATACAATGGAAAAACCGTTCTATTTATTTTGTATTTTATGCTTCGGGCGTTGACTTCTGATGCCCTATCTGTTTTATCTGGTGGAGCATCGCCGTAGAGTGAAGCCTGGGTTGCCCGGAACGTAGAAATGACCATAACTTTCACACTGGTTGTTATTATTCGTTTTATACGAAGGAAAAACAGTTATATTTATATTGTATTTAAGCTTCTGGCGTTGACTTCTGAGGCCGTTGCTATTCGATGTGGTGGAAGAACGCCATAGAGTGAAGCCTAGGTAGCCCGGATCGTAGAAATGTCCATATCTTTCACACTGTTTGCAATTTTTCGTATTGTACGATGGAAAAACTGTGTTATTTATTTTGTGTTTTATGCTTCGGGCGTTGACTTCTAAGGCCCTAACTATTCGACCTGGTGGAGCAACGCCCTAGAGTGCAGCCTGGATTGCCCGGAACGTAGAAATGACCATAACTTTCACACTGGTTGCTATCATTCGTTTTATATGATGGAAAAACTGTTGTAGTTATATTGTATTTTATGCTTCAGGCGTTCACTTCTTAGGCCCTAACTATTCGAGCTGGTGGAACAACGGCCTAGGGTGAAGCCTAGTTTGCCCGGAACGTAGAAATGACCATATCTCTTACACTGGTAGCAATTATTCGTTTTATAAAATGGAAAAACTGTTCTATTTATTTTGTATTTAATGCTTCGGGCGTTGACTTCTAAGGCCCTAACTGTTTGATCTGGTAGAGCAACGCCCTAGAGTGAAGCGTAGGTTGCCTGAAACGTAGAAATGACCATCACTTTCACACGGGTTGCAATTATTCCTGTTATAGGATGGAAAGACAGTTGTATTTTTATTGTATTTTATACTTCGGGCGTTGACTTCTAAGGCCGTAACTATTCGATCTAGTGGAGCAACGCCCTAGAGTGCAGCCTAGGTTGCCCGGAGCGTAGAAATGACCATAACTTTCACATTGGTTGCTATCATTCGTTTTATATGATGGAAAAACTGATGTATTTATATTGTATTTAATGCTTCTGGCGTTCACTTCTTAGGCCCTAACTATTCGATCTGGTGGAACAACGGCCTAGGGTGAAGCCTAGGTTGCCCGGAACGTAGAAATGACCATAACTTTTACACTGGTAGCAATTATTCGTTTCATACGATGGAAAAGCTGTTGTAATTATATCGTATTTTATGCTTCTGGCGTTGTCTTCTTAGCCCCTAACTATTCCATCTGGTGGAACAACGCCCTAGGGTGAAGTCTAGGTTGCCCGGAAGGTAGAAATGACTATAACTTTCACACTGGTAGCAATTATTCGTTTTATACGATGGAAAAACTGTTCTATTTATTTTGAATTTTATGCTTCGGGCGTTGACTTCTAAGGCCCTAACTATTCGATCTGGTAGAGCAACGCCCTAGAGTGAAGCCTAGGTTGCCGGGTACGTAGAAATGACCATAAGTTTCATACTGGTTGCAATTATTCGTTTTATACGATGGAAAAACTGTTGTATTTATATTGTATTTTATGCTTCTGGCGTTCACTTCTTAGGCCCTAACTATTCGATCTGGTGGTACAACGCCCTAGGGTGAAGCCTAGGTTGCCCGGAACGTAGAAATGACCATAACTTTTACACTGGCAGCAATTATTCGTTTTATACAATGGAAAAGCTGTTGTATTTATATTGTATTTTATGCCTCTGGCGTTGACTTCTAAGGCCGTATCTATTAGATGCGGTGGAGTAACGCCCTAGAGTGACGCCTTGGTTGCCCGGAACGTAGAAATGACCATAACCTTCACACTGGTTGCTATCATTCGTTTTATACGATTGAAAAGCTGCTGTATTTATATTGTATTTTATGCTTCTAGCGTTGACTTCTTAGGCCCTAACTATTCCCTCTGGTGGATCAACACGCTAGAGTGAAACCTACGTTGCCCGGAACGTAGAGATGACCATTCCTTTCACACTGGTTGCAATTATTCCTGTTATACGATGGAAAAACTGTTGTATTTTAATTGTATTTTATGCTTTTAGCAATGAATTCTAAGTCCCTAGCTATTCGATCTGGTTGAGCAACGCCCTAGAGTGACGCCTAGCTTGCTCGAAACGTTGAAATGACCATAACTTTCACACTGGTTGCTATTATTCGTTTTATACGATGTAAAAGCTGTTTTATTTATATCGTATTTTATGCTTCTGGCGTTGACTTCTTACTGCCTAACTATTCGACCTGGTGGAGCAACGCCCTAGAGTGAAACCTAGGTTGCCCGGAACGTAGAAAGGACCATTACATTCACACTGGTTGCAATTATTCCTGTTATACGATGGAAAAACTGTTGTATATTTATTGTATTCTATGCTTCTGGCGTTTAATTCTAAGTCGCTAGCTATTTGATCAGGTGAAGCAACGACCTAGAGCGAAGCCTAGGTTGCCCGGAACGTAGAAATGACAATTACTTTCACACTGGTTGCAATTATTCGTTTTATACAATTGAAAAGCTGTTGTATTTATATTGTATTTTATGCTTCTGGCGTTGACTTCTTAGGCCCTAACTATACCCTCTGGTGGATCAACACGCTACAGTGAAACCTACGTTGCCCGGAATGTAGAAATGACCTTTCGTTTCACACTGGTTGCAATTATTCCTGTTATACAATGGAAAAACTGTTGTATTTTAATTCTATTTTATGCTTGTAGCGATGAATTCTTAGTCCCTATCTATTCGATCTGGTGGAGCAACGCCCTAGAGTGACGCCTAGATCGCTCGGAACGTAGAAATGACCATTACTTTCACACTGGTTGCAGTTATTCCTGTTATACGATGGAAAAACTGTTGCATAATTATTGTATTTTATGCTTCTGGCGTTGACTTCTGAGGCCCAAACTATTCGATCAGGTGAAGCAACGCCCTACAGTGAAGCCTAGGTTCCTCGGAATGTAGAAATGACCATAACTTTCACACTGGTTGCAATTATTCGGTTTATACGATGGAAAATCTGTTGTATTTATATCGTATTTTATGCTTCTGGCGATGACTTTTAGGCCCTAACTATTCGATCTCGTAGAGCGACGGCCTAGAGTGAAGCCTAGGTTGCCCGGTACGTAGAAATGACCATAACTTTCACACTGGTTGCTATCATTCTTTTTATATGATGGAAAAACTGTTGTATTTATATTGTATTTCATGCTTCTGGCGTTGACTTCTGAGGCCGTTGCTATTCGATGTGGTGGAAGAACGCCATAGAGTGAAGCCTAGGTAGCCCGGATCGTAGAAATGTCCATATCTTTCACACTGTTTGCAATTTTTCGTTTTATACGATGGAACAACTGTTTTATTTATTTTGTATTTTATGCTTCGGGCTTTGACTTCTAAGGCCCTAACTATTCGATCTAGTGGAGCAACGCCCTAGAGTGAAGCCTAGGTTGCCTGGAACGTAGAAATGACCATCATTTTCACACGGGTTGCAATTATTCCTCTTATAGGATGGAAAGACTGTTGTATTTTTATTGTATTTTATACTTCAGGCGTTGACTTCTAAGGCCCTAACTATTCGATCTGGTAGAGCAACGCCCTAGAGTGAAGCCTAGGTTGCCCGGTACGTAGAAATGACCATAAGTTTCATACTGGTTGCAATTATTCGTTTTATACGATGGAAAAACTGTTGTATTTATTTTGTATTTTATGCTTCTGGCGTTCACTTCATAGGCCCTAACTATTCGATCTGGTGGTAGAACACCCTAGGGTGAAGCCTAGGTTGCCCGGAACGTAGAAATGACCATTACTTTTACACTGGCAGCAATTATTCGTTTTATACAATGGAAAAACCGTTCTATTTATTTTGTATTTTATGCTTCGGGCGTTGACTTCTGATGCCCTATCTGTTTGATCTGGTGGAGCATCGCCGTAGAGTGAAGCCTGGGTTGCCCGGAACGTAGAAATGACCATAACTTTCACACTGGTTGTTATTATTCGTTTTATACGAAGGAAAAACAGTTATATTTATATTGTATTTAAGCTTCTGGCGTTGACTTCTGAGGCCGTTGCTATTCGATGTGGTGGAAGAACGCCATAGAGTGAAGCCTAGGTAGCCCGGATCGTAGAAATGTCCATATCTTTCACACTGTTTGCAATTTTTCGTATTGTACGATGGAAAAACTGTTTTATTTATTTTGTGTTTTATGCTTCGGGCGTTGACTTCTAAGGCCCTAACTATTCGACCTGGTGGAGCAACGCCCTAGAGTGCAGCCTAGATTGCCCGGAACGTAGAAATGACCATAACTTTCACACTGGTTGCTATCATTCGTTTTATATGATGGAAAAACTGTTGTAGTTATATTGTATTTTATGCTTCAGGCGTTCACTTCTTAGGCCCTAACTATTCGAGCTGGTGGAACAACGGCCTAGGGTGAAGCCTAGTTTGCCCGGAACGTAGAAATGACCATATCTCTTACACTGGTAGCAATTATTCGTTTTATAGAATGGAAAAACTGTTCTATTTATTTTGTATTTAATGCTTCGGGCGTTGACTTCTAAGGCCCTAACTGTTTGATCTGGTAGAGCAACGCCCTAGAGTGAAGCGTAGGTTGCCTGAAACGTAGAAATGACCATCACTTTCACACGGGTTGCAATTATTCCTGTTATAGGATGGAAAGACAGTTGTATTTTTATTGTATTTTATACTTCGGGCGTTGACTTCTAAGGCCGTAACTATTCGATCTAGTGGAGCAACGCCCTAGAGTGCAGCCTAGGTTGCCCGGAGCGTAGAAATGACCATAACTTTCACATTGGTTGCTATCATTCGTTTTATATGATGGAAAAACTGTTGTAATTATATCGTATTTTATGCTTCTAGCGTTGACTTCTTAGGCCCTAACTATTCCCTCTGGTGGATCAACACGCTAGAGTGAAACCTACGTTGCCCGGAACGTAGAGATGACCATTCCTTTCACACTGGTTGCAATTATTCCTGTTATACGATGGAAAAACTGTTGTATTTTAATTGTATTTTATGCTTTTAGCAATGAATTCTAAGTCCCTAGCTATTCGATCTGGTTGAGCAACGCCCTAGAGTGACGCCTAGCTTGCTCGAAACGTTGAAATGACCATAACTTTCACACTGGTTGCTATTATTCGTTTTATACGATGTAAAAGCTGTTTTATTTATATCGTATTTTATGCTTCTGGCGTTGACTTCTTAGGGCCTAACTATTCGACCTGGTGGAGCAACGCCCTAGAGTGAAGCCTAGATTCCTCGGAATGTAGAAATGACCATAACTTTCACACTGGTTGCAATTATTCGGTTTATACGATGGAAAATCTGTTGTATTTATATCGTATTTTATGCCTCTGGCGTTGACTTCTAAGGCCGTATCTATTAGATGCGGTGGAGCAACGCCCTAGAGTGACGCCTAGCTTGCTCGAAACTTTGAAATGACCATAACTTTCACACTGGTTGCTATTATTCGTTTTATACGATGTAAAAGCTGTTTTATTTATATCGTATTTTATGCTTCTGGCGTTGACTCCTTACTGCCTAACTATTCGACCTGGTGGAGCAACGCCCTAGAGTGAAACCTAGGTTGCCCGGAACGTAGAAAGGACCATTACATTCACACTGGTTGCAATTATTCCTGTTATACGATGGAAAAACTGTTGTATATTTATTGTATTCTATGCTTCTGGCGTTTAATTCTAAGTCGCTAGCTATTTGATCAGGTGAAGCAACGACCTAGAGCGAAGCCTAGGTTGCCCGGAACGTAGAAATGACAATTACTTTCACACTGGTTGCAATTATTCGTTTTATACAATTGAAAAGCTGTTGTATTTATATTGTATTTTATGCTTCTGGCGTTGACTTCTTAGGCCCTAACTATACCCTCTGGTGGATCAACACGCTACAGTGAAACCTACGTTGCCCGGAATGTAGAAATGACCATTCGTTTCACACTGGTTGCAATTATTCCTGTTATACAATGGAAAAACTGTTGTATTTTAATTCTATTTTATGCTTGTAGCGATGAATTCTTAGTCCCTATCTATTCGATCTGGTGGAGCAACGCCCTAGAGTGACGCCTAGATCGCTCGGAACGTAGAAATGACCATTACTTTCACACTGGTTGCAGTTATTCCTGTTATACGATGGAAAAACTGTTGCATAATTATTGTATTTTATGCTTCTGGCGTTGACTTCTGAGGCCCAAACTATTCGATCAGGTGAAGCAACGCCCTACAGTGAAGCCTAGGTTCCTCGGAATGTAGAAATGGCCATAACTTTCATACTGGTTGCAATTATTCGGTTTATACGATGGAAAATCTGTTGTATTTATATCGTATTTTATGCTTCTGGCGATGACTTTTAGGCCCTAACTATTCGATCTCGTAGAGCGACGGCCTAGAGTGAAGCCTAGGTTGCCCGGTACGTAGAAATGACCATAACTTTCACACTGGTTGCTATCATTCTTTTTATATGATGGAAAAACTGTTGTATTTATATTGTATTTCATGCTTCTGGCGTTGACTTCTGAGGCCGTTGCTATTCGATGTGGTGGAAGAACGCCATAGAGTGAAGCCTAGGTAGCCCGGATCGTAGAAATGTCCATATCTTTCACACTGTTTGCAATTTTTCGTTTTATACGATGGAAAAACTGTTTTATTTATTTTGTATTTTATGCTTCGGGCTTTGACTTCTAAGGCCCTAACTATTCGATCTAGTGGAGCAACGCCCTAGAGTGCAGCCTAGGTTGCCTGGAACGTAGAAATGACCATCATTTTCACACGGGTTGCAATTATTCCTCTTATAGGATGGAAAGACTGTTGTATTTTTATTGTATTTTATACTTCAGGCGTTGACTTCTAAGGCCCTAACTATTCGATCTGGTAGAGCAACGCCCTAGAGTGAAGCCTAGGTTGCCCGGTACGTAGAAATGACCATAAGTTTCATACTGGTTGCAATTATTCGTTTTATACGATGGAAAAACTGTTGTATTTATTTTGTATTTTATGCTTCTGGCGTTCACTTCATAGGCCCTAACTATTCGATCTGGTGGTAGAACACCCTAGGGTGAAGCCTAGGTTGCCCGGAACGTAGAAATGACCATTACTTTTACACTGGCAGCAATTATTCGTTTTATACAATGGAAAAACCGTTCTATTTATTTTGTATTTTATGCTTCGGGCGTTGACTTCTGATGCCCTATCTGTTTGATCTGGTGGAGCATCGCCGTAGAGTGAAGCCTGGGTTGCCCGGAACGTAGAAATGACCATAACTTTCACACTGGTTGTTATTATTCGTTTTATACGAAGGAAAAACAGTTATATTTATATTGTATTTAAGCTTCTGGCGTTGACTTCTGAGGCCGTTGCTATTCGATGTGGTGGAAGAACGCCATAGAGTGAAGCCTAGGTAGCCCGGATCGTAGAAATGTCCATATCTTTCACACTGTTTGCAATTTTTCGTATTGTACGATGGAAAAACTGTTTTATTTATTTTGTGTTTTATGCTTCGGGCGTTGACTTCTAAGGCCCTAACTATTCGACCTGGTGGAGCAACGCCCTAGAGTGCAGCCTAGATTGCCCGGAACGTAGAAATGACCATAACTTTCACACTGGTTGCTATCATTCGTTTTATATGATGGAAAAACTGTTGTAGTTATATTGTATTTTATGCTTCAGGCGTTCACTTCTTAGGCCCTAACTATTCGAGCTGGTGGAACAACGGCCTAGGGTGAAGCCTAGTTTGCCCGGAACGTAGAAATGACCATATCTCTTACACTGGTAGCAATTATTCGTTTTATAAAATGGAAAAACTGTTCTATTTATTTTGTATTTAATGCTTCGGGCGTTGACTTCTAAGGCCCTAACTGTTTGATCTGGTAGAGCAACGCCCTAGAGTGAAGCGTAGGTTGCCTGAAACGTAGAAATGACCATCACTTTCACACGGGTTGCAATTATTCCTGTTATAGGATGGAAAGACAGTTGTATTTTTATTGTATTTTATACTTCGGGCGTTGACTTCTAAGGCCGTAACTATTCGATCTAGTGGAGCAACGCCCTAGAGTGCAGCCTAGGTTGCCCGGAGCGTAGAAATGACCATAACTTTCACATTGGTTGCTATCATTCGTTTTATATGATGGAAAAACTGTTGTATTTATATTGTATTTAATGCTTCTGGCGTTCACTTCTTAGGCCCTAACAATTCGATCTGGTGGAACAACGGCCTAGGGTGAAGCCTACGTTGCCCGGAACGTAGAAATGACCATAACTTTTACACTGGTAGCAATTATTCGTTTCATACGATGGAAAAGCTGTTGTAATTATATCGTATTTTATGCTTCTGGCGTTGTCTTCTTAGGCCCTAACTATTCCATCTGGTGGAACAACGCCCTAGGGTGAAGTCTAGGTTGCCCGGAAGGTAGAAATGACTATAACTTTCACACTGGTAGCAATTATTCGTTTTATACGATGGAAAAACTGTTCTATTTATTTTATATTTTATGCTTCGGGCTTTGACTTCTAAGGCCCTAACTATTCGATCTGGTGGAGCAACGCCCTAGAGTGAAGCCTAGGTTGCACGGTACGTAGAAATGACCATCACTATCAAACTGGTTGCAATTATTTGTTTTATACGATGGAAAAACTGTTGTATTTATATCGTATTTTATGCTTCTGGCGTTGACTTCTTTGGCCCTAACTATTCCATCTGGTGGTACAACGCCCTAGGGTGAAGCCTAGGTTGCCCGGAAAGTAGAAATGACCATAACTTTCACACTGGTAGCAATTATCCGTTTTATACGATGGAAAAACTGTTCTATTTATTTTGAATTTTATGCTTCGGGCGTTGACTTCTAAGGCCCTAACTATTCGATCTGGTAGAGCAACGCCCTAGAGTGAAGCCTAGGTTGCCGGGTACGTAGAAATGACCATAAGTTTCATACTGGTTGCAATTATTCGTTTTATACGATGGAAAAACTGTTGTATTTATATTGTATTTTATGCTTCTGGCGTTCACTTCTTAGGCCCTAACTATTCGATCTGGTGGTACAACGCCCTAGGGTGAAGCCTAGGTTGCCCGGAACGTAGAAATGACCATAACTTTTACACTGGCAGCAATTATTCGTTTTATACAATGGAAAAACCGTTGTATTTATTTTGTATTTTATGCTTCGGGCGTTGACTTCTAATGCCCTATCTGTTTGATCTGGTTGAGCATCGCCGCAGAGTGAAGCCCACGTTGCACGGAACGTATAAATGTCCATAACTTTCACACTGGTTGCTATTATTCGTTTTATACGATGGAAAAACTGTTTTATTTATATTGTATTTAAGCTTCTGGCGTTGACTTCTTAGGCCGTTCCTATTCCATCTGGTGGAACAACGCCCTAGGGTGAAGTCTAGGTTTCCCGGAAGGTAGAAATGACCATAACTTTCACACTGGTAGCAATTATTCGTTTTATACGATGGAAAAACTGTTCTATTTGTTTTATACTTTATGCTTCGGGCGTTGACTTCTAAGGCCCTAACTATTCGATCTGGTGGAGCAACGCCCTATAGTGAAGCCTAGGTTGCCCGGTACGTAGAAATGACCATCACTTTCAAACTGGTTGCAATTATTTGTTTTATACGATGGAAAAGCTGTTGTATTTATATCGTATTTTATGCTTCTGGCGTTGACTTTTTAGGCCCTAACTATTCCATCTGGTGGAGCAACGCCCAAGGGTGAAGCCTAGGATGCCCGGAAAGTAGAAATGACCATAACTTTCACACTGGTAGCAATTATTCGCTTTATACGATGGAAAAACTGTTCTATTTATTTTGTATTTTATGCTTCGGGCGTTCACTTCTAAGGCCCTAACTATTCGATCTGGTAGAGCAACGCCCTAGTGTGAAGCGTAGGTTGCCCGGTACGTAGAAATGACCATAAGTTTCATACTGGTTGCAATTATTCGTTTTATACGATGGGAAAGCTGTTGTATTTATATTGTATTTTATGCTTCTGGCGTTCACTTCTTAGGCCCTAACTATTCGATCTGGTGGAACAACGGCCTAGAGTGAAGTCTAGGTTGCCCGGAACGTAGAAATGACCATAACTTTTACACTTGTAGCAATTATTCGTTTTATACAATGGAAAAACTGTTCTATTTATTTTGTATTTAATGCTTCGGGCGTTGACTTCTAAGGCCCTAACTGTTTGATCTGGTGGAGCAACGCCCTAGGGTGAAGCCTAGGTTGCCTGAACGTAGAAATGACCATCCCTTTCACACGGCTGGCAATTATTCCTGTTATAGGATGGAAAGACTGTTGTATTTTTATTGTATTTTATACTTCAGGCGTTGACTTCTGAGGCCGTAGCTATCCGATGTGGTAGAAGAATGCCATACAGTGAAGCCTAGCTTGCCCGGCACGTAGAAATGACCATAACTTTCACACTGCTTGCAATTATTTGTTTTATACGATCGAAAAGCTGTTGTATTTATATCGTATTTTATGCTTCTGGCGTTCACTTCTTAGGCCCTAACTATTCCATCTGGTGGAACAACGCCCTAGAGTAAAGCCCAGGTTGCGCGGAACGTAGAAATGACCATAACTTTCACACTGGTAGCAATTATTCGTTTGATACAATGGAAAAAATGTTCTATTTATTTTGTATTTAATGCTTCGGGCGTTGACTTCTAAGGCCCTAGCTATTCGATCAGGTGGAGCAACGCCCTAGAGTGAAGCCTAGGTTGCTCGAAATGTAGAAATGACCATAACTTTCACACTGGTTGCTATCATTCGTTTTATATGATGGAAAAACTGTTGTATTTATATTGTATTTTATGCTTCTGGCGTTGACTTCTTAGGCCCTAACTATTCCATCTGGTGGAACAACGCCCTAGGGTGAAGCCTAGGTTGCCCGGAACGTAGAAATGACCATAACTTTTACACTGGCAGCAATTATTCCTTTTATACAATGGAAAAACCGTTGTATTTATTTTGTATTTTATGCTTCGGGCGTTGACTTCTAATGCCCTATGTGTTTGATATGGTTGAGCATCGCCGTAGAGTGAAGCCTACGTTGCCCGGAACGAATAAATGACCATAACTTTCACACTGGTTGCTATTATTCGTTTTATACGATGGAAAAACTGTTATATTTATATTGTATTTAAGCTTCTGGCGTTGACTTCTTAGGCCGTTGCTATTCCATCTGGTGGAACAACGCCGTAGGGTGCAGTCTAGGTTGCCCGGAAGGTAGAAATGACCATAACTTTCACACTGGTAGCAATTATTCGTTTTATACGATGGAAAAACTGTTCTATTTGTTTTATATTTTATGCTTCGGGCGTGGACTTCTAAGGCCCTAACTATTCGATCTGGTGGAGCAACGCCCTATAGTGAAGCCTAGGTTGCCCGGTACGTAGAAATGACCATCACGTTCAAACTGGTTGCAATTATTTGTTTTATACGATGGAAAAGCTGTTGTATTTATATCGTGTTTTATGCTTCTGGCGTTGACTTTTTAGGCCCTAACTATTCCATCTGGTGGAACAACGCCCTACGGTGAAGCCTAGGATGCCCGGAAAGTAGAAATGACCATAACTTTCACACTGGTAGCAATTATTCGTTTGATACAATGGAAAAAATGTTCTATTTATTTTGTATTTAATGCTTCGGGCGTTGACTTCTAAGGCCCTAGCTATTCGATCAGGTGGAGCAACGCCCTAGAGTGAAGCCTAGGTTGCTCGAAATGTAGAAATGACCATAACTTTCACACTGGTTGCTATCATTCGTTTTATATGATGGAAAAACTGTTGTATTTATATTGTATTTTATGCTTCTGGCGTTGACTTCTTAGGCCCTAACTATTCCATCTGGTGGAACAACGCCCTAGGGTGAAGCCTAGGTTGCCCGGAACGTAGAAATGACCATAACTTTTACACTGGCAGCAATTATTCCTTTTATACAATGGAAAAACCGTTGTATTTATTTTGTATTTTATGCTTCGGGCGTTGACTTCTAATGCCCTATGTGTTTGATATGGTTGAGCATCGCCGTAGAGTGAAGCCTACGTTGCCCGGAACGAATAAATGACCATAACTTTCACACTGGTTGCTATTATTCGTTTTATACGATGGAAAAACTGTTATATTTATATTGTATTTAAGCTTCTGGCGTTGACTTCTTAGGCCGTTGCTATTCCATCTGGTGGAACAACGCCGTAGGGTGCAGTCTAGGTTGCCCGGAAGGTAGAAATGACCATAACTTTCACACTGGTAGCAATTATTCGTTTTATACGATGGAAAAACTGTTCTATTTGTTTTATATTTTATGCTTCGGGCGTGGACTTCTAAGGCCCTAACTATTCGATCTGGTGGAGCAACGCCCTATAGTGAAGCCTAGGTTGCCCGGTACGTAGAAATGACCATCACGTTCAAACTGGTTGCAATTATTTGTTTTATACGATGGAAAAGCTGTTGTATTTATATCGTATTTTATGCTTCTGGCGTTGACTTTTTAGGCCCTATCTATTCCATCTGGTGGAACAACGCCCTAGGGTGAAGCCTAGGATGCCCGGAAGGTAGAAATGACCATAACTTTCACACTGGTAGCAATTATTCGTTTTATACGATGGAAAAACTGTTCTATTTATTTTGTATTTTATGCTTCGGGCGTTCACTTCTAAGGCCCTAACTATTCGATCTGGTAGAGCAACGCCCTAGTGTGAAGCGTAGGTTGCCCGGTACGTAGAAATGACCATAGGTTTCATACTGGTTGCAATTATTCGTTTTATACGATGGAAAAACTGTTGTATTTATATTGTATTTTATGTTTCTGGCGTTCACTTCTTAGGCCCTAACTATTCGATCTGGTGGAGCAACGGCCTAGGGTGAAGCCTAGGTTGCCCTGAACGTAGAAATGACCATCACTTTCACACTGGTTGCAATTATTCGTTTTATACGATGGAAAAACTGTTGCATCTTTATCGTATTTTGTGCTTCTGGCGTTGACTTCTTAGGCCGTAACTATTCGACCTGGTGGAGCAACGCCCTGGAGTGAAACCTAGGTTGCCTGGAACGTAGAAATGACCACTACTATAACACTGGTTGCAAATTATTCCTGCTATACGATGGAAAAGCTGTTGTATTTTTATTGCATTTTATGCTTCTGGCGTTCACTTCTTAGGCCCTAACTATTCGATCTGGTGGAACAACGGCCTAGGGTGAAGAATAGGTTGCCCGGAACGTAGAAATGACCATAACTTTTACACTGGCAGCAATTATTTATTTTATACGATGGAAAAGCTGTTGTATTTATATCGTATTTTATGCTTCGGGCATTGACTTCTAAGGCCCTAACTATTCAATCTGTTGGAGCAACGCCCTAGGGTGAAGCCTAGGTTGCCCGGAAGGTAGACATGACCATAACTTTCACACTGGTTGCAATTATTTATTTTATACGATGGAAAAGCTGTTGTATTTATATCGTATTTTATACTTCTGGCGTTGACTTCTTAGGCCCTAACTATTCCATCTGGTGGAACAACGCCCTAGGGTAAAGCCCAGGTGGCGCGGAACGTAGAAATGACCATAACTTTCACACTGGTAGCAATTATTCGTTTTGTACGATGTAAGAACTGTTATATTTATATTGCATTTTATGCTTCGGGCATAGACTTCTAAGGCCCTAACTATTCAATCTGTTGGAGCAACGCCCTAGGGTGAAGCCTAGGTTGCCCGGAAAGTATACATGACCATAACTTTCATACTGGTTGCAATTATTCGTTTTATATGATGGAAAAGCTGTTGCATCATTAATGTATTTTATTCATCTGGGGTTGACTTCTAAGGCCCTAACTATTCGATCAGGTGGAGCACCGTCCTAGAGTGAAGCCTAGGTTGCCCGGAACATGGAAATGACCATAACTTTTACACTGGTAGCAATTATTCGTTTTATACAATGGAAAAACTGTTCTATTTATTTTGTATTTAATGCTTCGGGCGTTGTCTTCTAAGGCCCTAACTGTTTGATCTGGTGGAGCAACGCCCTAGAGTGAAGCCTAGGTTGAGCGGAACGTAGAAATGACCATAACTTTCACACTGGTTGCTATTATTCGTTTTATACGATGGAGAAACTGTTTTATTTATATTGTATTTTATGCTTCTGGCGTTGACTTCTTAGGCCCTAACTATTCGATCTTGTGGGACAACGCCCTGGAGTGAAACCTAGGTTGCCTGGAACGTAGAAATGACCATCACTTTCATACTGGTTGCAATTATTTGTTTTATACGATGGAAAAGCTGTTGTATTTATATCGTATTTTATGCTTCTGGCGTTGACTTCTTAGGCCCTAACTATTCCATCTGGTGGAACAACGCCCTAGAGTAAAGCCCAGGTTGCGCGGAACGTAGAAATGACCATAACTTTCACACTGGTAGCAATTATTCGTTTGATACAATGGAAAAAATGTTCTATTTATTTTGTATATGAATGCTTCGGGCGTTGACTTCTAAGGCCCTAACTATTCGATCATGTGGAGCAACGCCCTAGAGTGAAGCCTAGGTTGCTCGAAATGTAGAAATGACCATAACTTTCACACTGGTTGCTATCATTCGTTTTATATGATGGAAAAACTGTTGTATTTATATTGTATTTTATGCTTCTGGCGTTGACTTCTTAGGCCCTAACTATTCCATCTGGTGGAACAACGCCCTAGGGTGAAGCCTAGGTTGCCCGGAAAGTAGAAGTGACCATAACTTTCACACTGGTAGTAATTATCCGTTTTATACGATGGAAAAACTCTTCAATTTATTTTGAATTTTATGCTTCGGGCGTTGACTTCTAAGGCCCTAACTATTCGATCTGGTAGAGCAACGCCCTAGAGTGAAGCCTAGGTTGCCGGGAACGTAGAAATGACCATAAGTTTCATACTGGTTGCAATTATTCGTTTTGTACGATGGAAAAACTGTTGTATTTATATTGTATTTTATGCTTCTGGCGTTCACTTCTTAGGCCCTAACTATTCGATCTGGTGGCACAACGCCTTAGGGTGAAGCCTAGGTTGCGCGGAACGTAGAAATGACCATAACTTTTACACTGGCAGCAATTATTCGTTTTATACAATGGAAAAACCGTTGTATTTATTTTGTATTTTATGCTTCGGGCGTTGACTTCAAATGCCCTATCTGTTTGATCTGGTTGAGCATCGCCGTAGAGTGAAGCCTACGTTGCCCAGAACGTATAAATGACCATAACTTTCACACTGGTTGCTATTATTCGTTTTATACGATGGAAAAACTGTTATATTTTTATTGTATTTAAGCTTCTGGCGTTGACTTCTTAGGACGTTGCTATTCCATCTGGTGGAACAACGCCCTAGGGTGAAGTCTAGGTTGCCCGGAAGGTAGAAATGACCATAACTTTCACACTGGTAGCAATTATTCGTTTTATACGATGGAAAAACTGTTCTATTTGTTTTATATTTTATGCTTCGGGCGTTGACTTCTAAGGCCCTAACTATTCGATCTGGTGGAGCAACGCCCTATAGTGAAGCCTAGGTTGCCCGGTACGTAGAAATGACCATCACTTTCAAACTGGTTGCAATTATTTGTTTTATACGATGGAAAAGCTGTTGTATTTATATCGTATTTTATGCTTCTGGCGTTGACTTTTTAGGCCCTAACTATTCCATCTGGTGAAACAACGCCCTAGGGTGAAGCCTAGCATGCCCGGAAAGTAGAAATGACCATAACTTTCACACTGGTAGCAATTATTCGTTTTATACGTTGGAAGAACTGTTATATTTATATTGCATTTTATGCTTCGGGCATTGACTTCTAAGGCCCTAACTATTCAATCTGTTGGAGCAACGCCCTAGGGTGAAGCCTAGGTTGCCCGGAAAGTAGACATGACCATAACTTTCATACTGGTTGCAATTATTCGTTTTATATGATGGAAAAGCTGTTGCTTCATTAATGTATTTTATTCATATGGGGTTGACTTCTAAGGCCCTAACTATTCGATCAGGTGGAGCACCGCCCTAGAGTGAAGCCTAGGTTGCCCGGAACATAGAAATGACCATAACTTTTACACTGGTAGCAATTATTCGTTTTATACAATGGAAAAACTGTTCTATTTATTTTGTATTTAATGCTTCGGGCGTTGTCTTCTAAGGCCCTAACTGTTTGATCTGGGGGAGCAACGCCCTAGAGTGAAGCCTAGGTTGCCCGGAACGTAGGAATGATCATAACTTTCACACTGGTTGCTATTATTCGTTTTATACGATGGAGAAACTGTTATATTTATATTGTATTTTATGCTTCTGGCGTTGACTTCTTAGGCCCTAACTATTCGATCTTGTGGGACAACGCCCTGGAGTGAAGCCTAGGTTGCCTGGAACGTAGAAATGACCATCACTTTCACACGGGTTGCAATCATTCCTGTTATAGGATGGAAATACTGTTGTATTTTTATTGTATTTTATACTTCAGGCGTTGACTTCTGAGGCCGTAGCTATTCGATGCGGTGGAAGAACGACGTACAGTGAAGTCTAGGTTGCACGGAACGTAGAAATGACCATAAGTTTCATACTGGTTGCAATTATTCGTTTTATACGATGGAAAAACTGTTGTATTTATATTGTATTTTACGCTTCTGGCGTTCACTTCTTAGGCCCTAACTATTCGATCTGGTGGAGCAACGCCCTAGAGTGAAGCCTAGATTGCCCGGTACGTAGAAATGACCATCACTTTCAAACTGGTTGCAATTATTTGTTTTATACGATGGAAAAGCTGTTGTATTTATATCGTATTTTATGCTTCTGGCGTTGACTTCTTAGGCCCTAACTATTCGATCTGGTGGAATAACGGCCTAGGGTGAAGCCTAGTTTGCCCGGAACGTAGAAATGACCATAACTCTTACACTGGTAGCAATTATTCGTTTTATACAGTGGAAAAACTGTTCTATTTATTTTGTATTTAATGCTTCGGGCGTTGACTTCTAAGGCCCTAACTGTTTGATCTGGTAGAGCAACGCCCTAGAGTGAAGCGTAGGTTGCCTGAAACGTAGAAATGACCATCACTTTCACACGGGTTGCAATTATTCCTGTTATACGATGGAAAGACAGTTGTATTTTTATTGTATTTTATACTTCAGGCGTTGACTTCTGAGGCCGTAGCTATCCGATGTGGTGGGAGAACGCCATACAGTGAAGCCTAGGTTGCCCGGAACCTAGAAATGACCATAACCTTCACACTGGTTGCAATTATTTGTTTTATACGATGGAAAAGCTGTTGTATTTATTTTATATTTTATGATTCGGGCGTTGACTTCTAAGGCCCTAACTATTCGATCTGGTGGAGCAACGCCCTAGAGTGAAGCCTAGGTTGCCCGGTACGTAGAAATGACCATCACTTTCAAACTGGTTGCAATTATTTGTTTTATACGATGGAAAAGCTGTTGTATTTATATCGTATTTTATGCTTCTGGCGTTGACTTCTTAGGCCCTAACTATTCCATCTGGTGGAACAACGTCCTAGGTTGAAACCTAGATTGCCCGGAAAGTAGAAATGACCATAACTTTCACACTGTTTGCAATTTTTCGTTTTATACGATGGAAGAACTGTTTTACTTATTTCGTATTTTATCCTTCGGGCGTTGACTTCTAAGGCCCTAACTATTCGATCTAGTGGAGCAACGCCCTAGAGTGCAACCTAGGTTGCCCGGAACGCAGAGATGACCATAACTATCACACTGGTTGCTATCATTCGTTTTATATGATGGAAAAACTGTTGTATTTATATTGTATTTTATGCTTCTGGCGTTCACTTCTTAGGCCCTAACTATTCGATCTGGTGGAACAACGGCCTAGGGTGAAGCCTAGGTTGCCCGGAACGTAGAAATGACCATAACTTTTACACTGGTAGCAATTATTCGTTTTATACAATGGAAAAACTGTTCTATTTATTTTGTATTTTATGCTTCGGGCGTTGACTTCTAAGGCCCTAACTATTCGATCTAGTGGAGCAACGCCCTAGAGTGCAGCCTAGGTTGCCCGGAACGTAGAAATGACCATAACTTTTACACTGGTAGCAATTATTCGTTTCATACGATGGAAAAGCTGTTGTATTTATATCGTATTTTATGCTTCTGGCGTTGACTTCTTAGGCCCTAACTATTCCATCTGGTGGAACAACGCCCTAGGGTGAAGCCTAGGTTGCCCGGAAAGTAGAAATGACCATAACTTTCACATTGGTAGCAATTATCCGTTTTATACGATGGAAAAACTGTTCTATTTATTTTGAATTTTATGCTCCGGGCGTTGACTTCTAAGGCCCTAACTATTCGATCTGGTAGAGCAACGCCCTAGAGTGAAGCCTAGGTTGCCGGGTACGTAGAAATGACCATAAGTTTCATACTGGTTGCAATTATTCGTTTTATACGATGGAAAAACTGTTGTATTTATTTTGTATTTTATGCTTCGGGCGTTCACTTCTAAGGCCCTAACTATTCGATCTGGTAGAGCAATGCCCTAGTGTGAAGCGTAGGTTGCCCGGTACATAGAAATGACCATAAGTTTCATACTGGTAGCAATTATTCGTTTGATACAATGGAAAAAATGTTCTATTTATTTTGTATTTAATGCTTCGGGCGTTGACTTCTAAGGCCCTAACTATTCGATCAGGTGGAGCAACGCCCTAGAGTGAAGCCTAGGTTGCTCGAAATGTAGAAATGACCATAACTTTCACACTGGTTGCTATCATTCGTTTTATATGATGGAAAAACTGTTGTATTTATATTGTATTTTATGCTTCTGGCGTTCACTTCTTAGGCCCTAACTATTCGATCTGGTGGAACAACGGCCTAGGGTGAAGCCTAGGTTGCCCAGAACGTAGAAATGACCATAACTTTTACACTGGTAGCAATTATTCGTTTTATACAATGGAAAAACTGTTCTATTTATTTTGTATTTAATGCTTCGGGCGTTGACTTCTAAGGCCCTAACTATTCGATCTGGTGGAGCAACGTTCTAGAGTGAAGCCTAGGTTGCACGGTACGTAGAAATGACCATCACTATCAAACTGGTTGCAATTATTTGTTTTATACGATGGAAAAGCTGTTGTATTTATATCGTATTTTATGCTTCTGGCGTTGACTTCTTAGGCCCTAACTATTCCATTTGGTGGAACAACGCCCTAGGGTGAAGCCTAGGTTGCCCGGAAAGTAGAAATGACCATAACTTTCACACTGGTAGCAATTATCCGTTTTATACGATGGAAAAACTGTTCTATTTATTTTGAATTTTATGCTTCGGGCGTTGACTTCTAAGGCCCTAACTATTCGATCTGGTAGAGCAACGCCCTAGAGTGAAGCCTAGGTTGCCGGGTACGTAGAAATGACCATAAGTTTCATACTGGTTGCAATTATTCGTTTTATACGATGGAAAAACTGTTGTATTTATATTGTATTTTATGCTTCGGGCGTTGACTTCTAAGGCCCTAACTATTCGATCTGGTGGAGCAACGCCCTAGAGTGAAGCCTAGGTTGCACGGTACGTAGAAATGACCATCACTATCAAACTGATTGCAATTATTTGTTTTATACGATGGAAAAGCTGTTGTATTTATATCGTATTTTATGCTTCTGGCGTTGCCTTCCTAGGCCCTAACTATTCGATCAGGTGGAGCACCGCCCTAGAGTGAAGCCTAGGTTGCCCGGAACATAGAAATGACCATAACTTTTACACTGGTAGCAATTATTCGTTTTATACAATGGAAAAACTGTTCTATTTATTTTGTATTTAATGCTTCGGGCGTTGTCTTCTAAGGCCCTAACTATTCGATCTTGTGGGACAACGCCCTGGAGTGAAGCCTAGGTTGCCTGGAACGTAGAAATGACCATCACTTTCACTCGGGTTGCAATCATTCCTGTTATAGGATGGAAATACTGTTGTGTTTTTATTGTATTTTATACTTCAGGCGTTGACTTCTAAGGCCCTAACTGTTTGATCTGGTGGAGCATCGCCGTAGAGTGAAGCCTAGGTTGCCCGGAACGTAGAAATGACCATAACTTTCACACTGGTTGCTATCATTCGTTTTATATGATGGAAAAACCGTTGTATTTATATTGTATTTTATGCTTCTGGCGTTCACTTCTTAGGCCCTAACTATTCCATCTGGTGGAACAACGGCCTAGGGTGAAGCCTAGTTTGCCCGGAACGTAGAAATGACCATAATTTTTACACTGGTAGCAATTATTCGTTTTATACAATGGAAAAACTGTTCTATTTATTTTATATTTTATGCTTCGGGCGTTGACTTCTAAGGCCCTAACTATTAGATCTGGTGGAGCAACGCCCTAGAGTGAAGCCTAGGTTGCCCGGTACGTAGACATGACCATCACTTTCTAACTGGTTGCAATTATTTGTTTTATACGATGGAAAAGCTGTTGTATTTATATCGTATTTTATGCTTCTGGCGTTGACTTCTTAGGCCCTAACTATTCCATCTGGTGGAACAACGTCCTAGGTTGAAACCTAGGTTGCCCGGAAAGTAGAAATGACCATAACTTTCACACTGTTTGCAATTTTTCGTTTTATACGATGGAAAAACTGTTTTACTTATTTTGTATATTATGCTTCGGGCGTTGACTTCTAAGGCCCTAACTATTCGATCTGGTAGAGCAACGCCCTAGAGTGAAGCCTAGGTTGCCGGGTACGTAGAAATGACCATAAGTTTCATACTGGTTGCAATTATTCGTTTTATACGATGGAAAAACTGTTGTATTTATTTTGTATTTTATGCTTCGGGCGTTCACTTCTAAGGCCCTAACTATTCGATCTGGTAGAGCAATGCCCTAGTGTGAAGCGTAGGTTGCCCGGTACATAGAAATGACCATAAGTTTCATACTGGTAGCAATTATTCGTTTGATACAATGGAAAAAATGTTCTATTTATTTTGTATTTAATGCTTCGGGCGTTGACTTCTAAGGCCCTAACTATTCGATCAGGTGGAGCAACGCCCTAGAGTGAAGCCTAGGTTGCTCGAAATGTAGAAATGACCATAACTTTCACACTGGTTGCTATCATTCGTTTTATATGATGGAAAAACTGTTGTATTTATATTGTATTTTATGCTTCTGGCGTTCACTTCTTAGGCCCTAACTATTCGATCTGGTGGAACAACGGCCTAGGGTGAAGCCTAGGTTGCCCAGAACGTAGAAATGACCATAACTTTTACACTGGTAGCAATTATTCGTTTTATACAATGGAAAAACTGTTCTATTTATTTTGTATTTAATGCTTCGGGCGTTGACTTCTAAGGCCCTAACTATTCGATCTGGTGGAGCAACGTTCTAGAGTGAAGCCTAGGTTGCACGGTACGTAGAAATGACCATCACTATCAAACTGGTTGCAATTATTTGTTTTATACGATGGAAAAGCTGTTGTATTTATATCGTATTTTATGCTTCTGGCGTTGACTTCTTAGGCCCTAACTATTCCATTTGGTGGAACAACGCCCTAGGGTGAAGCCTAGGTTGCCCGGAAAGTAGAAATGACCATAACTTTCACACTGGTAGCAATTATCCGTTTTATACGATGGAAAAACTGTTCTATTTATTTTGAATTTTATGCTTCGGGCGTTGACTTCTAAGGCCCTAACTATTCGATCTGGTAGAGCAACGCCCTAGAGTGAAGCCTAGGTTGCCGGGTACGTAGAAATGACCATAAGTTTCATACTGGTTGCAATTATTCGTTTTATACGATGGAAAAACTGTTGTATTTATATTGTATTTTATGCTTCGGGCGTTGACTTCTAAGGCCCTAACTATTCGATCTGGTGGAGCAACGCCCTAGAGTGAAGCCTAGGTTGCACGGTACGTAGAAATGACCATCACTATCAAACTGATTGCAATTATTTGTTTTATACGATGGAAAAGCTGTTGTATTTATATCGTATTTTATGCTTCTGGCGTTGCCTTCCTAGGCCCTAACTATTCGATCAGGTGGAGCACCGCCCTAGAGTGAAGCCTAGGTTGCCCGGAACATAGAAATGACCATAACTTTTACACTGGTAGCAATTATTCGTTTTATACAATGGAAAAACTGTTCTATTTATTTTGTATTTAATGCTTCGGGCGTTGTCTTCTAAGGCCCTAACTATTCGATCTTGTGGGACAACGCCCTGGAGTGAAGCCTAGGTTGCCTGGAACGTAGAAATGACCATCACTTTCACTCGGGTTGCAATCATTCCTGTTATAGGATGGAAATACTGTTGTGTTTTTATTGTATTTTATACTTCAGGCGTTGACTTCTAAGGCCCTAACTGTTTGATCTGGTGGAGCATCGCCGTAGAGTGAAGCCTAGGTTGCCCGGAACGTAGAAATGACCATAACTTTCACACTGGTTGCTATCATTCGTTTTATATGATGGAAAAACCGTTGTATTTATATTGTATTTTATGCTTCTGGCGTTCACTTCTTAGGCCCTAACTATTCCATCTGGTGGAACAACGGCCTAGGGTGAAGCCTAGTTTGCCCGGAACGTAGAAATGACCATAATTTTTACACTGGTAGCAATTATTCGTTTTATACAATGGAAAAACTGTTCTATTTATTTTATATTTTATGCTTCGGGCGTTGACTTCTAAGGCCCTAACTATTAGATCTGGTGGAGCAACGCCCTAGAGTGAAGCCTAGGTTGCCCGGTACGTAGACATGACCATCACTTTCTAACTGGTTGCAATTATTTGTTTTATACGATGGAAAAGCTGTTGTATTTATATCGTATTTTATGCTTCTGGCGTTGACTTCTTAGGCCCTAACTATTCCATCTGGTGGAACAACGTCCTAGGTTGAAACCTAGGTTGCCCGGAAAGTAGAAATGACCATAACTTTCACACTGTTTGCAATTTTTCGTTTTATACGATGGAAAAACTGTTTTACTTATTTTGTATATTATGCTTCGGGCGTTGACTTCTAAGGCCCTAACTATTCGATCTAGAGGAGCAACGCCCTAGAGTGCAGCCTAGGTTGCCCGGAACGCAGAAATGACCATAACTTTCACACTGGTAGCAATTATTCGTTTTATACAATGGAAAATCTGTTCTATTTATTTTGTATTTTATGCTTCGGGCGTTGACTTCTAAGGCCCTAACTATTCGATCTAGTGGAGCAACGCCCTAGAGTGCAGCCTAGGTTGCCCGGAACGTAGAAATGACCATAACTTTCACATTGGTTGCTATCATTCGTTTTATACGATGGAAAAACTGTTCTATTTATTTTATATTTTATGCTTCGGGCGTTGACTTCTAAGGCCCTGACTATTCGATCTGGTGGAGCAACGCCCTAGAGTGAAGCCTGGGTTGCACGGTACGTAGAAATGACCATCACTTTCAAACTGGTTGCAATTATTTGTTTTATACGATGGAAAAGCTGTTGTATTTATATCGTATTTTATGCTTCTGGCGTTGACTTTTTAGGCTCTAACTATTCCATCTGGTGGAACAACGCCCTAGGGTGAAGCCTAGGTTGCCCGGAAAGTAGAAATGACCATAACCTTCACACTGGTAGCAATTATTCGTTTTATACGATGGAAAAACTGTTCTACTTATTTTGTATTTTATGCTTCGGGCGTTGACTTCTAAGACCCTAACTATTCGATCTGGTAGAGCAACGCCCTAGTGTGAAGCGTAGGTTGCCCGGTACGTAGAAATGACCATAAGTTTCATACTGGTTGCAATTATTCGTTTTATACGATGGAAAAACTGTTGTATTTATATTGTATTTTATGCTTCTGGCGTTGACTTCTTAGGCCCTAACTATTCGATCTTGTGGGACAACGCCCTGGAGTGAAGCCTCGGTTGCCTGGAACGTAGAAATGACCATCACTTTCACACGGGTTGCAATCATTCCTGTTATAGGATGGAAATACTGTTGTATTTTTATTGTATTTTATGCTTCTGGCGTTCACTTCTTAGGCCCTAACTATTCGATCTGGTGGAACAACGGCCTAGGGTGAGGACTAGGTTGCCCTGAACGTAGAAATGACCATAACTTTTACACTGGTAGCAATTATTTATTTTATACGATGGAAAAGCTGTTGTATTTATATCGTATTTTATGCTTCTGGCGTTGACTTCTTAGGCCCTAACTATTCCATCTGGTGGAACAACGCCCTAGGGTAAAGCCCAGGTTGCGCGGAACGTAGAAATGACCATAACTTTAACACTGGTAACAATTATTCGTTTTATACGTTGGAAGAACTGTTAAATTTATATTGCATTTTATGCTTCGGGCATTGACTTCTAAGGCCCTAACTATTTAATCTGTTGGAGCAACGCCCTAGGGTGAAGCCTAGGTTGCTCGGAAAGTAGACATGACCATAACTTTCATACTGGTTGCAATTATTCGTTTTATATGATGGAAAAGCTGTTGCACCATTAATGCATTTTATTCATCTGGGGTTGACTTCTAAGGCCCTAACTATTCGATCTGGTGGAGCAACGCCCTATAGTGAAGCCTAGGTTGCCCGGTACGTAGAAATGACCATCACTTTCAAACTGGTTGCAATTATTTGTTTTATACGATGGAAAAGCTGTTGTATTTATATCGTATTTTATGCTTCTGGCGTTGACTTTTTAGGCTCTCACTATTCCATCTGGTGGAACAACACCCTAGGGTGAAGCCTAGGTTGCCCGGAAAGTAGAAATGACCATAACCTTCACACTGGTAGCAATTATTCGTTTTATACGATGGAAAAACTGTTCTATTTATTTTGTATTTTATGCTTCGGGCGTTGACTTCTAAAACCCTAACTATTCGATCTGGTAGAGCAACGCCCTAGTGTGAAGCGTAGGTTGCCCGGTACGTAGAAATGACCATAAGTTTCATACTGGTTGCAATTATTCGTTTTATACGATGGAAAAACTGTTGTATTTATATTGTATTTTATGCTTCTGGCGTTCACTTCTTAGGCCCTAACTATTCGATCTGGTGGAACAACGGCCTAGGGTGAAGCCTAGGTTGCCCGGAACGTAGAAATGACCATAACTTTTACACTGGTAGCAATTATTCGTTTTATACAATGGAAAAGCTGTTGTATTTATATCGTTTTTTATGCGTCTGGCGTTGACTTCTAAGTCCCTAACTATTCCATCAGGTGGAACAACGCCCTAGGGTAAAGGTCAGATTGCACGGAACGTGGAAATGACCATAACCTTCACACTGGTAGCAATTTTTCGTTTTATACGATGGAAAAACTGTTTTATTTATTTTGTATTTTAAGCTTCGGGCGTTGACTTCTAAGTCCCTAACTATTCGATCTGGTGGAGCAACGCCCTAGGGTGAAGCCTAGGTTGCCCGGAACGTAGAAATGACCATAACTTTCACACTGGTTGCTATCATTCGTTTTATATGATGGAAAAACTGTTGTATTTATATTGTATTTTAAGTTTCTGGCGTTCTCTTCTTAGGCCCTAACTATTCGATCTGGTGGAACAACGGCCTAGGGTGAAGCCTAGGTTGCCCGGAACGTAGAAATGACCATCACTTTCACACTGGTTGCAATTAAACGTTTTATACGATGGAAAAACTGTTGCATCTTTATCGTATTTTATGCTTCTGGCGTTGACTTCTTAGGCCGTAACTATTCGACCTGGTGGAGCAACGCCCTGGAGTGAAACCTAGGTTGCCTGGAACGTAGAAGTAACCACTACTATCACACTGGTTGCAAATTATTCCTGCTATACGATGGAAAAGCTGTTGTATTTTTATTGCATTTTATGCTTCTGGCGTTCACTTCCTAGGTCCTAACTATTCGATCTGGTGGAACAACGGCTTAGGGTGAAGACTAGGTTGCCCTGAACGTAGAAATGACCATAACTTTTACACTGGTAGCAATTATTTATTTTATACGATGGAAAAGCTGTTGTATTTATATCGTATTTTATGCTTCTGGCGTTGACTTCTTAGGCCCTAACTATTCCATCTGGTGGAACAATGCCCTAGGGTAAAGCCCAGGTTGCGCGGAACGTAGAAATGACCATAACTTTAACACTGGTAGCAATTATTCGTTTTATACGTTGGGAGAACTGTTAAATTTATATTGCATTTTATGCTTCGGTCATTGACTTCTAAGGCCCTAACTATTCAATCTGTTGGAGCAACGCCCTAGGGTGAAGCCTAGGTTGCTCGGAAAGTAGACATGACCATAACTTTCATACTGGTTGCAATTATTCGTTTTATATGATGGAAAAGCTGTTGCACCATTAATGTATTTTATTCATCTGGGGTTGACTTCTAAGGCCCTAACTATTCGATCAGGTGGAGCAACGCCCTAGAGGGAAGCCTAGGTTGCCGGGAACGTAGAAATGACCATAACTTTCACACTGGTTGCAATTATTTATTTTATACGATGGAAAAGCTGTTGTATTTACATCGCATTTTATGCTTCTGGCGTTGACTTCTTAGGCCCTAACTATTCCATCTGGTGGAACAACGACCTAGGGTAAAGCCCAGGTTGCGCAGAACGTAGAAATGACCATAACTTTCACACTGGTAGCAATTATTCGTTTTATAAGATGGAAGAACTGTTATATTTATATTGCATTTTATGCTTCGGGCATAGACTTCTAAGGCCCTAACTATTCAATCTGTTGGAGCAACGCCCTAGGGTGAAGCCTAGGTTGCCCGGAAAGTAGACATGACCATAACTTTCATACTGGTTGCAATTATTCGTTTTATATGATGGAAAAGCTGTTGCATCATTAATGTATTTTATTCATCAGGGGTTGACTTCTAAGGCCCTAACTATTCGATCAGGTGGAGCACCGCCCTAGAGTGAAGCCTAGGTTGCCCGGAACATAGAAATGACCATAACTTTTACACTGGTAGCAATTATTCGTTTTATACAATGGAAAAACTGTTCTATTTATTTTGTATTTAATGCTTCGGGCGTTGTCTTCTAAGGCCCTAACTGTTTGATCTGTTGGAGCAACGCCCTAGAGTGAAGCCTAGGTTGCCCGGAACGTAGAAATGATCATAACTTTCACACTGGTTGCTATTATTCGTTTTATACAATGGAGAAACTGTTATATTTATATTGTATTTTATGCTTCTGGCGTTGACTTCTTAGGCCCTAACTATTCGATCTTGTGGGACAACGCCATGGAGTGAAGCCTAGGTTGCCTGGAACGTAGAAATGACCATCACTTTCACACGGGTTGCAATCATTCCTGTTATAGGATGGAAATACTGTTGTACTTTTATTGTATTTTATACTTCAGGCGTTGACTTCTGAAGCCGTAGCTATTCGATGCGGTGGAAGAACGACATACAGTGAAGCCTAGGTTGCCCGGAACGTAGAAATGACCATAAGTTTCATACTGGTTGCAATTATTCGTTTTATACGCTCCAAAAACTGTTGTATTTATATTGTATTTTACGCTTCTGGCGTTCACTTCTTAGGCCTTAACTATTCGATCTGGTGGTACAACGCCCTGGAGTGAAGCCTAGGTTGCCCGGAACGTAGAAATGACCATAACTTTCACACTGGTAGCAATTATTCGTTTTATGCAATGGAAAAACTGTTCTATTTATTTTGTATTTAATGCTTCGGGCGTTGACTTCTAAGGCCCCAACTGTTTCATCTGGTAGAGCAACGCCCTAGAGTGAAGCCTAGGTTGCCTGAAAAGTAGAAATGACCATCCCTTTCACACTGGTTGCAATTATTCGTTTTATACGATGGAAAAGCTGTTGTATTTATATCGTTTTTTATGCTTCTGGCGTTGACTTCTTAGTCCCTAACTATTCCATCTGGTGGAACAACGCACTAGGGTAAAGCCCAGATTGCGCGGAACGTAGAATTGACCATAACTTTCACACTGGTAGCAATTTTTCGTTTTATACGATGGAAAAACTGTTCTATTTATTTTGTATTTAATGCTTCGGGCGCTGACTTCTAAGGCCCTAACTGTTTGATCTGGTAGAGCAACGCCCTAGAGTGAAGCCTAGGTTGCCTGAAAAGTAGAAATGACCATCCCTTTCACACGGGTTGCAATTATTCCTGTTATAGGATGGAAAGACTGTTGTATTTTTATTGTATTTTATACTTCAGGCGTTGACTTCTGAGGCCGTAGCTATCCGATGTGGTGGAAGAACGCCATACAGTGAAGCCTAGGTTGCCCAGAACGTAGAAATGACCATAACTTTCACACTGCTTGCAATTATTTGTTTTATACGATGGAAAAGCTGTTGTATTTATATCGTATTTTATGCTTCTGGCGTTGACTTCTTAGGCCCTAACTATTCCATCTGGTGGAACAACGCCCTAGAGTAAAGCCCAGGTTGCGCGGAACTTAGAAATGACCATAACTTTCACACTGGTAGCAATTATTCGTTTGATACAATGGAAAAACTGTTCTATTTATTTTGTATTTAATGCTTCGGGCGTTGACTTCTAAGGCCCTAACTATTCGATCAGGTGGAGCAACGCCCTAGAGTGAAGCCTAGGTTGCTCGAAATATAGAAATGACCATAACTTTCTCACTGGTTGCTATCGTTCGTTTTATATGATGGAAAAACTGTTGTATTTATATTGTATTTTATGCTTCTGGCGTTCACTTCTTAGGCCCTAACTATTCGATCTGGTGGAACAACGGCCTAGGGTGAAGCCTACGTTGCCCAGAACGTAGAAATGACCATAACTTTTACACTGGTAGCGATTATTCGTTTTATACAATGGAAAAACTGTTCTATTTATTTTGTATTTAATGCTTCGGGCGTTGACTTCTAAGGCCCCAACTGTTTCATCAGGTGGAGCAACGCCCTAGAGTGAAGCCTAGGTTGCCTGGAACGTAGAAATGACCATCACTTTCACACGGGTTGCAATTATTCCTGTTATAGGATGGAAAGACTGTTGTATTTTTATTGTATTTTATACTTCAGGCGCTGACTTCTGAGGCCGTAGCTATTCGATGTGGTGGAGGAACGCCATAGAGTGAAGCCTAGGCAGCCTGGATCGTAGAAATGTCCAGATCTTTCACACTGTTTGCAATTTTTCGTTTTATACGATGGAAAAACTGTTTTATTTATTTTGTATTTTATGCTTCGGGTGTTGACTTCTAAGGCCCTAACTATTCGATCTAGTGGAGCAACGCCCTAGAGTGCAGCCTAGGTTGCCCGGAACGTAGAAATGACCATAACTTTCACACTGGTAGCAATTATTCGTTTTATACGATGGAAAAACTGATTTATGTATTTTGTATTTTATGCTTCGGGCGTTGACTTCTAAGGCCCTAACTATTCGATCTTATGGAGCAACGACCTAGAGTTATGCCTAGGTTGCCCGGATCGTAGAAATGACAATTACTTTCACACTGTTTGGTATTATTCATTTTGTACGATGGAAAAGCTGTTGTACTTATATTGTACTTTATGCCCCTGGCGTTGACTTCTAAGGCCGTAGCTATTAGTTGAGGTGGAGCAACGCCCTAGAGTGACGCCTAGGTTGCCCGGAACGTAGAAATGACTATAACTTTCACACTGGTTGCTATCATTCGTTTTATACGATGGAAAAACTGATATATTTATATTGTATTTTATGCTTCAGGCGTTGACTTCTGAGGCCGTAGCTATTCGATGTGGTGGAAGAACGCCATACAGAGAAGCCTAGGTTGCCCGGAACGTAGAAATGACCATTACTTTCACACTGTTTGCAATTATTCCTTTTATACGATGGAAAAGCTGTTGTATTTATATCGTATTTTATGCTTCTGGCGCTGACTTCTAAGGACCTAACTGTTTGAGCTGGTGGAGCAACGCCCTAGAGTGAAGCCTAGGTTGCCCGGAACGTATAAATGACCACTACTATCACACTGGTTGCAAATTATTCCTGCTATACGATGGAAAAGCTGTTGTATTTTTATTGCATTTTATGCTTCGGGCGTTCACTTCTTAGGCCCTAACAATTCGATCTGGTGGAACAACGGCCTAGGGTGAAGTCTAGGTTGCCCGGAACGTAGAAATGACCATAACTTTTACACTGGTAGCAATTATTCGTTTTATACAATGGAAAAACTGTTCTATTTATTTTGTATTTAATGCTTCGGGCGTTGACTTCTAAGGCTCTAACTGTTTGATCTGGTGGAGCAACGCCCTAGAGTGAAGCCTAGGTTGCCTGGAACGTAGAAATGACCATCCCTTTCACACGGGTTTCAATTATTCCTGTTATAGGATGGAAAGACTGTTGTATTTATATTGTATTTTATACTTCAGGCGTTGACTTCTGAGGACGTAGCTATCCGATGTGGTGGAAGAACGCCATACAGTGAAGCCTAGGTTGCCCGGTACGTAGAAATGACCATAACTTTCACACTGCTTGCAATTATTTGTTTTATACGATGGAAAAGCTGTTTAACGCGGGTTGCAATTATTCCTGTTATAGGATGGAAAGACTGTTGTATTTTTATTGTATTTTATACTTCAGGCGCTGACTTCTGAGGCCGTAGCTATTCGATGTGGTGGAAGAACGCCATACAGTGAGGCCTAGGTTTCCCGGAACGTAGAAATGACCATAACTTTCACACTGGTTGCAATTATTTGTTTTATACGATGGATAAGCTGTTGTATTTATATCGTATTTTATGCTTCTGGCGTTGACTTCTGAGGCCGTTGCTATTCGATGTGGTGGAAGAACGCCATAGAGTGAAGCCTAGGTTGCTCGAAATGTAGAAATGACCATTACTTTCACACTGTTTGCAATTATTCCTTTTATACGATGGAAAAGCTGTTGTATTTATATCGTATTTTATACTTCTGGCGTTGACTTCTAAGGACCTAACCATTCGGTCTGGTGGAGCAACGCCCTAGAGTGAAGCCTAGGTTGCTCGGACTGTAGAAATGACAATAACTTTCACACTGGCTGCAATTATTCGTTTTATACGATGGAAAAACTGTTGCATCTTTATCGCATTTTGTGCTTCTGGCGTTGACTTCTTAGGCCGTAACTATTCGACCTGGTGGAGCACCGCGCTGGAGTGAAACTTAGGTTGCCCGGAACGTAGAAATGACCACTACTATCACACTGGTTGCAAATTATTCCTGCTATACGATGGAAAAGCTGTTGTATTTTTATTGCATTTTATGCTTCGGGCATTGACTTCTAAGGCCCTTACTATTCAATCTGTAGGAGCAACGCCCTAGGGTGAAGCCTAGGTTGCCCGGAACGTTGAAATGACCATAACTTTCACACTGGTTGCAATTATTCGTTTTATACGATGGAAAAACTGTTCTATTTATTGTATATTTTATGCTTCGGGCGTTGACTTCTAAGGCCCTAACCATTCGATCTGGTGGAGCAACGCCCTAGAGTGAAGCCTAGGTTGCCCGGTACGTAGAAATGACCATCACTATCAAACTGGTTGCAATTATTTGTTTTATACGATGGAAAAGCTGTTGTATTTATATCGTATTTTATGCTTTTGGCGTTGACTTCTTAGGCCCTAACAATTCCATCTGGTGGAACGACGCCCTAGGGTGAAGCCTAGGTTGCCCGGAAAGTAGAAATGGCCATAACTTTCACACTGGTAGCAATTATTCGTTTTATACGATGGAAAAACTGTTCTATTTATTTTGTATTTTATGCTTCGGGCGTTGACTTCTAAGGCCCTAACTATTCGATCTGGTAGAGCAACGCCCTAGAGTGAAGCCTAGGTTGCTCGGACTGTAGAAATGACCATAACTTTCACACTGGTTGCAATTATTCGTTTTATACGATGGAAAAACTGTTGCATCTTTATCGTATTTTGTGCTTCTGGCGTTGACTTCTTAGGCCGTAACTATTCGATCTGGTGGAGCACCGCCCTGGAGTGAAACCTAGGTTACCCGGAACGTAGATATGACCATAACTTTCACACTGGTTGCAATTATTCGTATTATACGATGGAAAAGCTGTTGTATTTATATCGTATTTTATGCTTCTGGCGTTGACTTCCTAGGCCCTAACAATTCCATCTGGTGGAACAACGCCCTAGGGTGAAGTCTAGGTTGCCCGGAAAGTAGAAATGACCATAACTTTCACACTGGTAGCAATTATTCGTTTTATACGATGGAAAAACTGTTCTATTTATTTTATATTTTATGCTTCGGGCGTTGACTTCTAAGGCCCTAACTATTGGATCTGGTGGAGCAACGCCCTATAGTGAAGCCTAGGTTGCCCGGTACGTAGAAATGACCATCACTATCAAACTGGTTGCAATTATTTGTTTTATACGATGGAAAAACAGTTGTATTTATATCGTACTTTATGCTTCTGGCGTTGACTTCTTAGGCCCTAACTATTCCATCTGGTGGAACAACGCCCTAGGGTGAAGCCTAGGTTGCCCGGAAAGTAGAAATGACCATAACTTTCACACTGGTAGCAATTATTCGTTTTATACGATGGAAAAACTGTACTATTTATTTTGTATTTTATGCTTCGGGCGTTGACTTCTAAGGCCCTAACTATTCGATCTGGTGGAGCAACGCCCTAGAGTGAAGCCTAGGTTGCCTGGAACGTAGAAATGACCATCACTTTCACACGGGTTGCAATTATTCCTGTTATAGGATGGAAAGACTGTTGTATTTTTATTGTATTTTATACTTCAGGCGTTGACTTCTGAGGCCGTAGCTATTCGATGTGGTGGAAGAACGCCATACAGTGAAGCCTAGGTTGCCCGGAACGTAGAAATGACCATTACTTTCACACTGTTTGCAATTACTCCTTTTATACGATGGAAAAGCTGTTGTATTTATATCGTATTTTATGCTTCTGGCGTTGACTTCTAAGGACCTAACCATTCTGTCTGGTGGAGCAACGCCCTAGAGTGAAGCCTAGGTTGCTCGGACTGTAGAAATGACCATAACTTTCACACTGGTTGCAATTATTCGTTTTATACGATGCAAACGCTGTTGTATTTATATCGTATTTTATGCTTCTGGCGTTTACTTCTAAGGACCTAACTATTCGATCTGGTGGAGCAACGCCCTAGAGTGACGCCTAGGGTGCTCGGAACGTTGAAATGACCATTACTTTCACACTGGTTGCAATTATTCGTTTTATACGATGGAAAAGCTGTTGTATTTATATCGTATTTTATGCTTCGGGCGTTGACTTCTAAGGCCCTAACTATTCAATCCGTTGGAGCAACGCCCTAGGGTGAAGCCTAGGTTGCTCGGAAAGTAGAAATGACCATAAGTTTCATACTGGTTGCAATTATTCGTTTTATACGATGGAAAACTGTTGTATTTATATTGTATTTTATGCTTCTGGCGTTGACTTCTAAGGCACTAACTATTCGATCTGGTGGAGCAACGCCCTAGAGTGAAGCCTAGGTTGCCCGGAACGTAGAATTGGCCATCACTTTCAAACTGGTCGCAATTATTCCTGTTATATGATGGAAACACTGTCGTATTTTTTTTGCATTTTATGGTTCGGGCGTAGACTTCTAAAGGCCCTAACTATTCAATCTGTTGGACCAACGCCCTAGGGTGAAGCCTAGGTTGCCCGGACCGTAGAATTGTCCATCACTTTCAAACTGGTTGCAATTATTCCTGTTATATGATGGAAACACTGTTGTATTTTTTTTGAATTTTTCGGATCGGTCGTTGACTTCTAAGGCCCTAACTATTCAATCTGTTGGAGCAACGCCCTAGGGTCAAGCCTAGGTTGCTCGGAAAGTAGAAATGACCATAAGTTTCATACTGGTTGCAATTATTCGTTTTATACGATGGAAAAACTGTTGTATTTATATTGTATTTTATGCTTCTGGCGTTGACTTCTAAGGCACTAACTATTCGATCTGGTGGAGGAACGCCCTAGAGTGAAGCCTAGGTTGCCCGGAACGTAGAATTAGCCATCACTTTCAAACTGGTTGCAATTATTCCTGTTATATGATGGAAACACTGTTGTATTTTTTTTGAATTTTTCGGATCGGGCGTTGACTTCTAAGGCCCTAACTATTCAATCTGTTGGAGCAACGCCCTAGGGTGAAGCCTAGGTTGCTCGGAAAGTAGAAATGACCATATGTTTCATACTGGTTGCATTTATTTGTTTCATACGATGGAAAAACTGTTGTATTTATACTGTATTTTATGCTTCTGGCGATAACTTCTAAGGCACTAACTATTCGTTCTGGTGGAGCAACGCCCTAGAGTGAAGCCTAGGTTGCCCGGAACGTAAAATTGGCCATCACCTTCAAACTGGCCGAAATTATTCCTGTTATATGATGGAAACACTGTTGTATTTTTTTTGCATTTTATGGTTCAGGCGTAGACTTCTAAGGCCCTAACTATTCAATCTGTTGGAGCAACGCCCTAGGGTGAAGCCTAGGTTGCTCGGAAAGTAGAAATGACCATAAGTTTCATACTGGTTGCAATTATACGTTTTATACGATGGAAAAGCTGTTGTATTTATATCGTATTTTATGCTTCTGGCGTTGACTTCTTAGGCCGTAACTATTCCGTCTGGTGGAGCAACGCCCTGGTGTGAAACCCAGGTTGCCCGGAACGTAGAATTGGCCATCACTTTCAAACTGGTTGCAATTATTCCTGTTACATGATGGATACACTGTTGTATTTTTATTGCATTTCATGCTTCGGGCGTTGACTTCTAAGGCCCTAACTATTCAATCTGTTGGACCAACGCCCTAGGGTGAAGCCTGGCTTGCTCGGAAAGTAGAAATGACCATAAGTTTCATACTGGTTGCAATTATTCGTTTTATACGATGGAAAAGCTGTTGTATTTATATCGTATTTTATGCTTCTGGCGTTTACTTCTAAGGACCTAACTATTCGATCTGGTGGAGCAACGCCCTAGAGTGTATCCTAGGTTGCTCGGAATGTAGAAATGACCATAACTTTCACACTGGTTGCAAGTATTCGTTTTATTCGATGGAAACGCTGTTGTATTTATATCGTATTTTCTGCTTCTGGCGTTTACTTCTAAGGACCTAACTATTCGATCTGGTGGCGGAGCGCCCTAGAGTAAATCCTAGGTTGCTCGGAATGTAGAAATGACCATAACTTTCACACTGGTTGCAATTACTCGTTTTATACGACGGAAACGCTGTTGCATTTATATCGTATTTTATGCTTCTGGCGTTTACATCTAAGGACCTAACTATTCGATCTGGTGGAGCAACGCCCTAGAGTGAATGCTAGGTTGCTCGGAATATAGAAATGACCATAACTTTCACACTGGTTGCAATTATTCGTTTTATACAATGGAAACGCTGTTGTATTTATATTGTACTTTAAGCCTCTGGCGTTGTCTTCTAAGGCCGTAGCTATTAGATGTGGTGGAGCAACGCCCTAGTGTGACGGCTAGGGTGCTCGGAACGTAGAATTGACCATTACTTTCACACTGGTTGCAATTATTCGTTTTATGCGATGGAAAAGCTGTTGTATTTATATCGTATTTTATGCTTCTGCCGTTGACTTCTTAGGCCGTAACTATTCGGTCTGGTGGAGCAACGCCCTGGAGTGAAACCTAGGTTGCCCGGATCGTAGAATTGGCCATCACTTTCAAACTGGTTGCAATTATTCCTGTTATATGATGGAAAAACTGTTGTATTTTTTTTGCATTTTATGGTTCGGGCGCTGACTTTTAAGGCCCTAACTATTCAATCTGTTGGAGCAACGCCCTAGGGTGAAGCCTAGGTTGCTCGGAAAGTAGAAATGACCATAAATTTCATACTGGTTGCAATTATTCGTTTTATACGATGAAAAGCTGTTGTATTTATATTGTATTTTATGCTTCTGGCGCTGACTTCTAAGGCACTAACTATTCGATCTGGTGGAGCAACGCAATAGAGTGAAGCCTAGGTTGCCCCGAACGTAGAATTGGCCATCACTTTCAAACTGGTTGCAATTATTCCTGTTATATGGTGGAAACACTGTTGTATTTTTTTTGCATTTTATGGCTCGGGCGTTGACTTCTAAGGCACTAACTATTCAATCTGTTGGAGCAACGCCCTAGGGTGAATCCTAGGTTGCTCGGAAAGTAGAAATGTCCATAAGTTTCATACTGGTTGCAATTATTCGTTTTATACGATGGAAAAACTGTTGTATTTATATCGTATTCTATGCTTCTGGCCTTGACTTCTAAGGCACTATCTATTCCATCTGGTGGAGCAACGCCCTTGAGCGAAGCCTAGGCTGCCCGGAACGTAGAATTGGCCATCACTTTCAGACTGGTTGCAATTATTCCTGTTTTATGATGGAAACACTGTTGTATTTTTTTTGAATTTTATGGTTCGGGCGTTGACTTCTAAGGTCCTAACTATTCAATCTGTTGGAGCAACGCCCTAGGGTGAAGCCTAGGTTGCTCGGAAAGTAGAAATGACCATAAATTTCATACTGGTTGCAATTATTCGTTTTATACGATGAAAAGCTGTTGTATTTATATCGTATTTTATGCTTCTGGCGTTTACTTCTAAGGACCTAACTATTCGATCTGGTGGAGCAACGCCCTAGAGTGAATCCTAGGTTGCTCGGAATGTAGAAATGACCATAACTTTCACACTGGTTGCAATTATTCGTTTTATTCGATGGAAACGCTGTTGTATTTATATCGTATTTTATGCTTCTGGCGTTTAGTTCTAAGGACCTAACTATTCGATCCGGTGGCGGAGCGCCCTAGAGTGAATCCTAGGTTGCTCGGAATGTAGAAATGACCATAACTTTCACACTGGTTGCAATTATTCGTTTTATACGATGGAAACGCTGTTGCATTTATATCGTATTTTATGCTTCTGGCGTTTACTTCTAAGGACCTAACTATTCGATCCGGTGGAGCAACGCCCTAGAGTGAATCCTAGGTTGCTCGGAATATAGAAATGACCATAACTTTCACACTGGTTGCAATTATTCGTTTTATACAATGGAAACGCTGTTGTATTTATATTGTACTTTAAGCCTCTGGCGTTGTCTTCTAAGGCCGTAGCTATTAGATGTGGTGGAGCAACGCCCTAGTGTGACGGCTAGGGTGCTCGGAACGTAGAAATGACCATTACTTTCACACTGGTTGCAATTATTCGTTTTATGCGATGGAAAAGCTCTTGTATTTATATCGTATTTTATGCTTCTGGCGTTGACTTCTTAGGCCGTAACTATTCGATCTGGTGGAGCAACGCCCTGGAGTGAAACCTAGGTTGCCCGGATCGTAGAATTGGCCATCACTTTCAAACTGGTTGCAATTATTCCTGTTATATGATGGAAACACTGTTGTATTTTTTTTGCATTTTATGGTTCGGGCGTTGACTTCTTAGGCCCTAACTATTCAATCTGTTGGAGCAACGCCCTAGGGTGAAGCCTAGGTTGCTCGGAAAGTAGAAATGACCATAAATTTCATACTGGTTGCAATTATTCGTTTTATACGATGAAAAGCTGTTGTATTTATATCGTATTTTATGCTTCTGGCGTTTACTTCTAAGGACCTAACTATTCGATCTGGTGGAGCAACGCCCTAGAGTGAATCCTAGGTTGCTCGGAATGTAGAAATGACCATAACTTTCACACTGGTTGCAATTATTCGTTTTATTCGATGGAAACGCTGTTGTATTTATATCGTATTTTATGCTTCGGGCGTTGACTTCTAAGGACCTAACTATTCGATCTGGTGGAGCAACGCCCTAGAGTGAAGCCTAGGTTGCCCGGGACGTGGAATTGGCCATCACTTTCAAACTGGATGCAATTATTCCTGTTATATTATGGAAACACTGTTGTATTTTTATTGCATTTTATGCTTCGGGCGTTGACTTCTAAGGTCCTAACTATTCAATCTGTTGGAGCAACGCCCGTGGGTGAACCCTAGGTTGCTCGGAAAGTAGAAATGACCATAAGTCTCATACTGGTTGCAATTATCCGTTTTATACGATGGAAAAACTGTTGTATTCATATTGTATTTTATGCTTCTGGCGTTGACTTCTAAGGCACTAACTAATCGATCTGGTGCAGCAACGCCCTAGAGTGAAGCATAGGTTGCCCGGAACGTAGAATTGGCCATCACTTTCAAACTGGTTGCAATTATTCCTGTTATATGATGGAAAAACTGTTGTATTTTTTTTGCATTTTATGGTTCGGGCGCTGACTTCTAAGGCCCTAACTAATCAATCTGTTGGAGCAACGCCCTAGGGTGAGGCCTAGGTTGCTCGGAAAGTAGAAATTTCCATAAGCTTCATACGGGTTGCAATTATTCGTTTTATACGATGGAAAAACTGTTGTATTTATATTGTATTTTATGCTTCTCGCGTTGACTTCTAAGGCACTAACTATTCGATCTGGTGGAGCAACGCAATAGAGTGAAGCCTAGGTTGCCCCGAACGTAGAATTGGCCATCGCTTTCAAACTGGTTGCAATTATTCCTGTTGTATGATGGAAACACTGTTGTATTTTTTTTGCATTTTATGGTTCGGGCGTTGACTTCTAAGGCCCTAACTATTCAATCTGTTGGAGCAACGCCCTAGGGTGAATCCTAGGTTGCTCGGAAAGTAGAAATGACCATAAGTTTCATACTGGTTGCAATTATTCGTTTTATACGATGGAAAAACTGTTGTATTTATATTGTATTTTATGCTTCTGGCGTTGACTTCTAAGGCACTAACTATTCGATCTGGTCGAGCAACGCCCTAGAGTGAAGCCTAGGTTGCCCGGAACGTAGAATTGGCCATCACTTTCAAACTGGTTTCAATTATTCCTGTTATATGATGGATACACTGTTGTATTTTTATTGCACTTTATGCTTCGGGCGTTGACTTCAACGGCCCTAACTATTCAATCTGTTGGAGCAACGCCCTAGGGTGAATCCTAGCTTGCTCGGAAAGTAGAAATGACCATAAGTTTCATACTGGTTGCAATTATTCGTTTTATACGATGGAAAAACTGTTGTATTTATATCGTATTCTATGCTTCTGGCCTTGACTTCTAAGGCACTATCTATTCCATCTGGTGGAGCAACGCCCTAGAGCGAAGCCTAGGCTGCCCGGAACGTAGAATTGGCCATCACTTTCAAACTGGTTGCAATTATTCCTGTTTTATGATGGAAACACTGTTGTATTTTTTTTGAATTTTATGGTTCGGGCGTTGACTTCTAAGGTCCTAACTATTCAATCTGTTGGAGCAACGCCCTAGGGCGAAGTCTAGGTTGCTCGGAAAGTAGAAATGACCATAAATTTCATACTGGTTGCAATTATTCGTTTTATACGATGAAAAGCTGTTGTATTTATATCGTATTTTATGCTTCTGGCGTTTACTTCTAAGGACCTAACTATTCGATCTGGTGGAGCAACGCCCTAGAGTGAATCCTAGGTTGCTCGGAATGTAGAAATGACCATAACTTTCACACCGGTTGCAATTATTCGTTTTATTCGATGGAAACGCTGTTGTATTTATATCGTATTTTATGCTTCTGGCGTTTAGTTCTAAGGACCTAACAATTCGATCCGGTGGAGCAACGCCCTAGAGTGAATCCTAGGTTGCTCGGAATATAGAAATGACCATAACTTTCACACTGGTTGCAATTATTCGTTTTATACAATGGAAACGCTGTTGTATTTATATTGTACTTTAAGCCTCTGGCGTTGTCTTCTAAGGCCGTAGCTATTAGATGTGGTGGAGCAACGCCCTAGTGTGACGGCTAGGGTGCTCGGAATGTAGAAATGACCATTACTTTCACACTGGTTGCAATTATTCGTTTTATGCGATGGAAAAGCTCTTATATTTATATCGTATTTTATGCCTCTGGCGTTGACTTCTTAGGCCGTAACTATTCGGTCTGGTGGAGGAACGCCCTAGAGTGAAGCATAGGTTGCCCGGAACGTAGAATTGGCCATCACATTCAAACTGGTTGCAATTATTCCTGTTATATGATGGAAAAACTGTTGTATTTTTTTTGCATTTTATGGTTCGGGCGCTGACTTCGAAGGCCCTAACTAATCAATCTGTTGGAGCAACGCCCTAGGGTGAGGCCTAGGTTGCTCGGAAAGTAGAAATTTCCATAAGCTTCATACGGGTTGCAATTATTCGTTTTATACGATGCAAAAACTGTTGTATTTATATTGTATTTTATGCTTCTGGCGTTGACTTCTAAGGCACTAACTATTCGATCTGGTGGAGCAACGCAATAGAGTGAAGCCTAGGTTGCCCCGAACGTAGAATTGGCCATCACTTTCAAACTGGTTGCAATTATTCCTGTTATATGGTGGAAACACTGTTGTATTTTTTTTGCATTTTATGGCTCGGGCGTTGACTTCTAAGGCCCTAACTATTCAATCTGTTGGAGCAACGCCCTAGGGTGAATCCTAGGTTGCTCGGAAAGTAGAAATGACCATAAGTTTCATACTGGTTGCAATTATTCGTTTTATACGATGGAAAAACTGTTGTATTTATATTGTATTTTATGCTTCTGGCGTTGACTTCTAAGGCACTAACTATTCGATCTGGTGGAGCAACGCCCTAGAGTGAAGCCTAGGTTGCCCGGAACGTAGAATTGGCCATCACTTTCAAACTGGTTTCAATTATTCCTGTTATATGATGGATACACTGTTGTATTTTTATTGCACTTTATGCTTCGGGCGTTGACTTCTAAGGCCCTAACTATTCAATCTGTTGGAGCAACGCCCTAGGGTGAAGCCTAGGTTGCTCGGAAAGTAGAAATGACCATAAATTTCATACTGGTTGCAATTATTCGTTTTATACGATGAAAAGCTGTTGTATTTATATCGTATTTTATGCTTCTGGCGTTTACTTCTAAGGACCTAACTATTCGATCTGGTGGAGCAACGCCCTAGAGTGAATCCTAGGTTGCTCGGAATGTAGAAATGACCATAACTTTCACACTGGTTGCGATTATTCGTTTTATTCGATGGAAACGCTGTTGTATTTATATCGTATTTTATGCTTCTGGCGTTTAGTTCTAAGGACCTAACTATTCGATCTGGTGGCGGAGCGCCCTAGAGTGAATCCTAGGTTGCTCGGAATGTAGAAATGACCATAACTTTCACACTGGTTGCAATTATTCGTTTTATACGATGGAAACGCTGTTGCATTTATATCGTATTTTATGCTTCTGGCGTTTACTTCTAAGGACCTAACTATTCGATCCGGTGGAGCAACGCCCTAGAGTGAATCCTAGGTTGCTCGGAATATAGAAATGACCATAACTTTCACACTGGTTGCAATTATTCGTTTTATACAATGGAAACGCTGTTGTATTTATATTGTACTTTAAGCCTCTGGCGTTGTCTTCTAAGGCCGTAGCTATTAGATGTGGTGGAGCAACGCCATAGTGTGACGGCTAGGGTGCTCGGAACGTAGAAATGACCATTACTTTCACACTGGTTGCAATTATTCGTTTTATGCGATGGAAAAGCTCTTGTATTTATATCGTATTTTATGCTTCAGGCGTTGACTTCTTAGGCCGTAACTATTCGGTCTGGTGGAGCAACGCCCTGGAGTGAAACCTAGGTTGCCCGGATCGTAGAATTGGCAATCACTTTCAAACTGGTTGCAATTACTCCTGTTATATGATGGAAACACTGTTGTATTTTTTTTGCATTTTATGGTTCGGGCGTTGACTTCTTAGGCCCTAACTATTCAATCTGTTAGAGCAACGCCCTAGGGTGAAGCCTAGGTTGCTCGGAAAGTAGAAATGACCATAAGTTTCATACTGGTTGCAATTATTTGTTTTATACGATGGAAAAGCTGTTGTATTTATATTGTATTTTATGCTTCTGGCGTTGACTTCTAAGGCACTAACTATTCGATCTGGTGGAGCAACGCCCTAGAGTGAAGCCTAGGTTGCCCGGAACGTAGAATTGGCCATCACTTTCAAACTGGTTGCAATTATTCCTGTTATACGACGGATACACTCTTGTATTTTTATTGCATTTTATGCTTCGGGCGTTGACTTCTAAGGCCCTAACTATTCAATCTGTTGGAGCAACGCCATAGGGTGAAGCCTAGCTTGCTCGGAAAGTAGAAATGACCATAAGTTTCATACTGGTTGCAATTATTCGTTTTACACGATGGAAAGACTGTTGTATTTATATCGTATTTTATGCTTCTGGCGTTGACTTCTAGGGCACTATCTATTCGATCTGGTGGAGCAACGCCCTAGAGCGAAGCCTAGGTTGCCCGGAACGTAGAATTGGCCATCACTTTCAAACTGGTTGCAATTATTCCTGTTATATGATGGAAACACTGTTGTATTTTTTTTGCATTTTATGGTTCGGGCGTTGACTTCTAAGGTCCTAACTATTCAATCTGTTGGACCAACGCCCTAGGGTGAAGCCTGGCTTGCTCGGAAAGTAGAAATGACCATAAGTTTCATACTGGTTGCAATTATTCGTTTTATACGATGGAAAAGCTGTTGTATTTATATTGTATTCTATGCTTCTGGCGTTGACTTCTAAGGCACTAACTATTCGATCTGGTGGAGCAACGCCCTAGAGTGAAGCCTAGGTTGCCCGGAACGTAGAATTGGCCATCACTTTCAAACTGGTTTCAATTATTCCTGTTATATGATGGATACACTGTCGTATTTTTATTGCACTTTATGCTTCGGGCGTTGACTTCTAAGGCCCTAACTATTCAATCTGTTGGAGCAACGCCCTAGGGTGAATCCTAGCTTGCTCGGAAAGTAGAAATGACCATAAGTTTCATACTGCTTGCAATTATTCGTTTTATACGATGGAAAAACTGTTGTATTTATATCGTATTCTATGCTTCTGGCCTTGACTTCTAAGGCACTATCTATTCCATCTGGTGGAGCAACGCCCTAGAGCGAAGCCTAGGCTGCCCGGAACGTAGAATTGGCCATCACTTTCAAACTGGTTGCAATTATTCCTGTTTTATGATGGAAACACTGTTGTATTTTTTTTGAATTTTATGGTTTGGGCGTCGACTTCTAAGGTCCTAACTATGCAATCTGTTGGAGCAACGCCCTAGGGTGAAGCCCAGGTTGCTCGGAAAGTAGAAATGACCATAAGTTTCATACTGGTTGCAATTATTTGTTTTATACGATGGAAAAGCTGTTCTATTTATTTTGTATTTAATCCTTCGGGCGTTGGCTCCTAAGGCCCTAACTGTTTGATCTGGTGGAGCAACGCCCTAGAGTGAAACCTAGGTTGCCCGGAACGTAGAAATGACCATAACTTTCACACTGGTGGCTATTATTCGTTTTATACGATGGAAAAACTGTTATATTTATATTGTATTTTATGCTTCTGGCGTTGACTTCTTAGGCCCTAACTATTCGATCTGGTGGAACAACGCCCTAGAGTGAAGCCTAGGTTGCCTGGAACGTAGAATAGGCCATCACTTTCAAACTGGTTGCAATTATTCCTGATATATGATGGAAACACTGTTGTATTTTTTTTGCATTTTATGGTTCGGGCGTTGACTTCTAAGACCCTAACTATTCAATCTGTTGGAGCAACGCCCTAGGGTGAAGCGTAGGTTGCTGGGAAAGTAGAAATGAGCATAAGTTTCATACTGGTTGCAATTAATCGTTTTATACGATGGAAAAACTCTTGTATTTATATTGTATTTTATGCTTCTGGCGTTGACTTCTAAGGCACTAACTATTCGATCTGGTGGAGCAACGCCCTAGAGTGAAGCCTAGGTTGCCCGGAACGTAGAATTGGCCATCACTTTCAAACTGGTTGCAATACTTCCTGTTATACGACGGATACACTCTTGTATTTTTATTGCATTTTATGCTTCGGGCGTTGACTTCTAAGGCCCTAACTATTCAATCTGTTGGAGCAACATCATAGGGTGAAGCCTAGCTTGCTCGGAAAGTAGAAATGACCATAAGTTTCATACTGGTTGCAATTATTCGTTTTACACGATGGAAAGACTGTTGTATTTATATCGTATTTTATGCTTCTGGCGTTGACTTCTAGGGCACTATCTATTCGATCTGGTGGAGCAACGCCCTAGAGCGAAGCCTAGGTTGCCCGGAACGTAGAATTGGCCATCACTTTCAAACTGGTTGCAATTATTCCTGTTATATGATGGAAACACTGTTGTATTTTTTTTGCATTTTATGGTTCGGGCGTTGACTTCTAAGGTCCTAACTATTCAATCTGTTGGACCAACGCCCTAGGGTGAAGCCTGGCTTGCTCGGAAAGTAGAAATGACCATAAGTTTCATACTGGTTGCAATTATTCGTTTTATACGATGTAAAAGCTGTTGTATTTATATCGTATTTTATGGTTCTGGCGTTGACTTCTTAGGCCGTAACTATTCGGTCTGGTGGAGCAACGCCCTGGAGTGAAACCTAGGTTGCCGGTAACGTAGAATTGGCCATCACTTTCAAACTTGTTGCAATTATTCCTGTTATATGATGGAAACACTGTTGTATCTTTTTTGCATTTTATGGTTCGGGCGTTGACTTCTAAGGCCCTAACTATGCAATCTGTTGGAGCAACGCCCTAGGGTGAAGCCCAGGTTGCTCGGAAAGTAGAAATGACCATAAGTTTCATACTGGTTGCAATTATTTGTTTTATACGATGGAAAAGCTGTTGTATTTATATTGTATTTTATGCTTCTGGCGTTGACTTCTAAGGCACTAACTATTCGATCTGGTGGAGCAACGCCCTAGAGTGAAGCCTAGGTTGCCCGGAACGTAGAATTGGCCATCACTTTCAAACTGGTTGCAATACTTCCTGTTATACGACGGATACACTCTTGTATTTTTATTGCATTTTATGCTTCGGGCGTTGACTTCTAAGGCCCTAACTATTCAATCTGTTGGAGCAACGCCATAGGGTGAAGCCTAGCTTGCTCGGAAAGTAGAAATGACCATAAGTTTCATACTGGTTGCAATTATTCGTTTTACACGATGGAAAGACTGTTGTATTTATATCGTATTTTATGCTTCTGGCGTTGACTTCTAGGGCACTATCTATTCGATCTGGTGGAGCAACGCCCTAGAGCGAAGCCTAGGTTGCCCGGAACGTAGAATTGGCCATCACTTTCAAACTGGTTGCAATTATTCCTGTTATATGATGGAAACACTGTTGTATTTTTTTTGCATTTTATGGTTCGGGCGTTGACTTCTAAGGTCCTAACTATTCAATCTGTTGGACCAACGCCCTAGGGTGAAGCCTGGCTTGCTCGGAAAGTAGAAATGACCATAAGTTTCATACTGGTTGCAATTATTCGTTTTATACGATGTAAAAGCTGTTGTATTTATATCGTATTTTATGGTTCTGGCGTTGACTTCTTAGGCCGTAACTATTCGGTCTGGTGGAGCAACGCCCTGGAGTGAAACCTAGGTTGCCGGTAACGTAGAATTGGCCATCACTTTCAAACTTGTTGCAATTATTCCTGTTATATGATGGAAACACTGTTGTATCTTTTTTGCATTTTATGGTTCGGGCGTTGACTTCTAAGGCCCTAACTATGCAATCTGTTGGAGCAACGCCCTAGGGTGAAGCCTGGCTTGCTCGGAAAGTAGAAATGATCATAAGTTTCATACTGGTTGCAATTATTCCTGATATATGATGGAAACACTGTTGTATTTTTTTTGCATTTTATGGTTCGGGCGTTGACTTCTAAGACCCTAACTATTCAATCTGTTGGAGCAACGCCCTAGGGTGAAGCGTAGGTTGCTGGGAAAGTAGAAATGAGCATAAGTTTCATACTGGTTGCAATTAATCGTTTTATACGATGGAAAAACTCTTGTATTTATATTGTATTTTATGCTTCTGGCGTTGACTTCTAAGGCACTAACTATTCGATCTGGTGGAGCAACGCCCTAGAGTGAAGCCTAGGTTGCCCGGAACGTAGAATTGGCCATCACTTTCAAACTGGTTGCAATACTTCCTGTTATACGACGGATACACTCTTGTATTTTTATTGCATTTTATGCTTCGGGCGTTGACTTCTAAGGCCCTAACTATTCAATCTGTTGGAGCAACATCATAGGGTGAAGCCTAGCTTGCTCGGAAAGTAGAAATGACCATAAGTTTCATACTGGTTGCAATTATTCGTTTTACACGATGGAAAGACTGTTGTATTTATATCGTATTTTATGCTTCTGGCGTTGACTTCTAGGGCACTATCTATTCGATCTGGTGGAGCAACGCCCTAGAGCGAAGCCTAGGTTGCCCGGAACGTAGAATTGGCCATCACTTTCAAACTGGTTGCAATTATTCCTGTTATATGATGGAAACACTGTTGTATTTTTTTTGCATTTTATGGTTCGGGCGTTGACTTCTAAGGTCCTAACTATTCAATCTGTTGGACCAACGCCCTAGGGTGAAGCCTGGCTTGCTCGGAAAGTAGAAATGACCATAAGTTTCATACTGGTTGCAATTATTCGTTTTATACGATGTAAAAGCTGTTGTATTTATATCGTATTTTATGGTTCTGGCGTTGACTTCTTAGGCCGTAACTATTCGGTCTGGTGGAGCAACGCCCTGGAGTGAAACCTAGGTTGCCGGTAACGTAGAATTGGCCATCACTTTCAAACTTGTTGCAATTATTCCTGTTATATGATGGAAACACTGTTGTATCTTTTTTGCATTTTATGGTTCGGGCGTTGACTTCTAAGGCCCTAACTATGCAATCTGTTGGAGCAACGCCCTAGGGTGAAGCCCAGGTTGCTCGGAAAGTAGAAATGACCATAAGTTTCATACTGGTTGCAATTATTTGTTTTATACGATGGAAAAGCTGTTGTATTTATATTGTATTTTATGCTTCTGGCGTTGACTTCTAAGGCACTAACTATTCGATCTGGTGGAGCAACGCCCTAGAGTGAAGCCTAGGTTGCCCGGAACGTAGAATTGGCCATCACTTTCAAACTGGTTGCAATACTTCCTGTTATACGACGGATACACTCTTGTATTTTTATTGCATTTTATGCTTCGGGCGTTGACTTCTAAGGCCCTAACTATTCAATCTGTTGGAGCAACGCCATAGGGTGAAGCCTAGCTTGCTCGGAAAGTAGAAATGACCATAAGTTTCATACTGGTTGCAATTATTCGTTTTACACGATGGAAAGACTGTTGTATTTATATCGTATTTTATGCTTCTGGCGTTGACTTCTAGGGCACTATCTATTCGATCTGGTGGAGCAACGCCCTAGAGCGAAGCCTAGGTTGCCCGGAACGTAGAATTGGCCATCACTTTCACACTGGTTGCAATTATTCCTGTTATATGATGGAAACACTGTTGTATTTTTTTTGCATTTTATGGTTCGGGCGTTGACTTCTAAGGTCCTAACTATTCAATCTGTTGGACCAACGCCCTAGGGTGAAGCCTGGCTTGCTCGGAAAGTAGAAATGACCATAAGTTTCATACTGGTTGCAATTATTCGTTTTATACGATGTAAAAGCTGTTGTATTTATATCGTATTTTATGGTTCTGGCGTTGACTTCTTAGGCCGTAACTATTCGGTCTGGTGGAGCAACGCCCTGGAGTGAAACCTAGGTTGCCGGTAACGTAGAATTGGCCATCACTTTCAAACTTGTTGCAATTATTCCTGTTATATGATGGAAACACTGTTGTATCTTTTTTGCATTTTATGGTTCGGGCGTTGACTTCTAAGGCCCTAACTATGCAATCTGTTGGAGCAACGCCCTAGGGTGAAGCCTGGCTTGCTCGGAAAGTAGAAATGATCATAAGTTTCATACTGGTTGCAATTATTCGTTTTATACGATGGAAAAACTGTTGTATTTATATTGTATTTTATGCTTCTGGCGTTGACTTCTAAGGCCCTAGCTGTTCGATCTAGTGGAGCAACGCCCTAGAGTGAAGCCGAGGTTGCCCGGAAAGGAGAAATGACCATCACTTTCAAACTGGCTGCAATTAATCCTTTTATACGTTGGAAAAGCTGTTGTATTTATATCGTCTTTTATGCTTCTGGCGTTGACTTCTAAGGCCGTAACTATTCTATCCGTTGGAGCAACGCCCAAGGGTGAAGCCTAGGTTGCTCGGAAAGTAGAAATGACCATAAGTTTCATTCTGGTTGCAATTATTCGTTTTATACGATGGAAAAACTGTTGTATTTATATTGTATTTTATGCTTCTGGCGTTGATTTCTAAGGCACTAACGATTCGATCTGTTGGAGCAACGCCCTAGGGTGAAGCCTAGGTTGCTCGGAAAGTAGAAATGACCATAAGTTTCATACTGGTTGAAATTGATCGTTTTATACGATGGAAAAACTGTTGTATTTATATTGTATTTTATACATCTGGCGCTGACTTCTAAGGCACTAACTATTCGATCTGGTGGAGCAACGCCCTAGAGTGAAGCCTAGGTTGCCCGGAAAGTAGAAATGACCATAGCTTACATACTGGTTGCAATTATTCGTTTTATATGATGGAAAAATTGTTGTATTTATATTGTATTTTATGCTTCTGGCGTTCCCTTCTTAGTCCCGAACCATTCGATCTGGTGGAACAACGGCCTAGGGTGAAGCCTAGGTTGCCCGGAACGTAGAAATGACCATTACTTTCACACTGTTTGCAATTATTCCTTTTATACGATGGTAAAGCTGTTGTATTTATATCGTACTTTATGCTTCTGGCGTTGACTTCTAAGGCCCTAGCTATTTGATTTGGTGGAGCAACGCCAGAGAGTGGGGCCTAGGTTGCCCGGTACATAGAAATGACCATTACTTTCACACTGTTTGCAAATATACATTATATACGATGGAAAATCTGTTGTATTTATGTTGTATTTTATGCTTCTGGCGTTGACTTCTTAGGCCCTAACTATTTGATCTGGTGGAGCACCGCCCTAGAGTGAACCCTAGGTTGCTCGGAGTGTGGAAATGACCATAACTTTCACACTGGTTGCAATTATTCGTTTTATACGATGGAAAAGCTGTTGTATTTATATAGTATTTTATGCTTCTGGCGTTTACTTCTATGGACCTAACTATTCCATCTGGTGGAACAACGCCCTAGGGTGAAACCTAGGTTGCGCGGAACGTCGAAATGACCACAACTTTCACACTGGTAGCAATTATTCGTTTTATACGATGGAAAAACTGTTTTATTTATTTTGTATTTTATGCTTCTGGCGTTGACTTCTAAGGCCCTAACTATTCGATCTGGTGGAGCAACGCCCTTGAGTGAATCCTAGGTTGCCCGGAAAGTAGAAATGACCATAACTTTCACCCTGGCTGCAATTATTCGTTTTATATGATGGAAAAACTGTTGTATTTATATAGCGTTTTATGCTTCGGGCGTTGACTTCTAAGGACCTAACTATTCGATCTGATGGAGCAACGCACTAGAGTGAAGCCTAGGTTGCGCGGAACGTAGAAATGACCATAACGTTCACACTGGTAGCAATTATTCGTTTTATACGATGGAAGAACTGTTTTATTTATTTTGAATTTTATGCTTGTGGCGTTGTCTTCTAAGGCCCTAACTATTCGATCTGGTGGAACAACGCCCTACAGTGAAGCCTAGGTTGCTCGGAACGGAGAAATGACCATAACTTTCACACCGGTTGCAAATATTCGTTTTATACGATGGAAAAACTGTTCTATTTATTTTGTATTTTATGCTTCGGGCGTTGACTTCTAAGGCCCTAACTATTCAATCTGTTGGTGCAACGACCAAGGGTGAAGCCTATGTTGCCCGGAAAGTAGAAATGACGTTAACTTTCATACTGGTTGCAATTATTCATTTTATACGATGGAAAAACTGTTTTATTTATTTTGTATTTTATGCTTCGGGCGTTGACTTCTAAGGCCCTAACTATTCGATCTGGTGGCGCAACGCCCTAGAGTGAAGCCTAGGTTGCCCGCAACGTAGAAATGACCATAACTTTCACACTGGTTGCAATTATTCGTTTTATACGGTGGAAAAGCTGTTGCATCTTTATTGTATTTTATTCATCTGGGGTTGACTTCTAGGGCCGTAGCTATTAGATGTGGTGGAGCAACGCCCTAGAGTGACGCCTAGGTTGCCCGGAACGTAGAAATGACCATTACTTTCACAATGTTTGCAATTATTCATTTTATACGATGGAAAAGCTTTTGTACTTATATTGTATTTTATTCTTCTGGCGTCGGCTTCTTAGACCCTAACAATTCGATCTAGTGTAACAACACCCTAGAGTGAAGACTAGGTTTCCCGGAACATGGAAATGACCATTACTTTCACACTGCTTGCAGTTATTCCTGTTATACGGTGGAAAAACATTTGCCTCTTTATTGTATTTTATTCTTCTGGCGTTGACTTCTAAGGCCCTAGCTATTCGATTTGGTGGAGCAACGCCCGAGAGTGATGCCTAGCTTGCCCGGAACGTAGAAATGACCATTGCATTCACACTGGTTGCAATTATTCGTCCTATACGATGGAAAACCTGTTGTATTTATATCGTACTTTATGCTTCTGGCGTTGATATATTAGGCCCTAACTATTCCATCTGGTGGAACAACGCCGTTGGGTGAAGCCTAGCTTGCGCGGCACGTAGCAATGACCATAACTTTCACGCTGGTAGCAATTATTCGTTTTCTACGATGGAAAAACTGTTTTAGTTATTTTGTATTTTGTGCTTCGGGCGTTGACTTCTAAGGCCCTAACTATTCGATCTGGTGGCGCAACGCCCTAGAGTGAAGCCTAGGTTGCCCGGAACGTAGAACTTACCATAACTTTCACACTGGTTGCTATCATTCGTTTTATACGATGGAAAGACTGTTATATTTATATTGTATTTTATGCTTCTGGCGTTGACTTCTAAGGCCCTAGCTATTCGATTTGGTGGAGCAACGCCCGAGAGTGATGCCTAGCTTGCCCGGAACGTAGAAATGACCATTGCATTCACACTGGTTGCAATTATTCGTCCTATACGATGGAAAACCTGTTGTATTTATATCGTACTTTATGCTTCTGGCGTTGATATATTAGGCCCTAACTATTCCATCTGGTGGAACAACGCCGTTGGGTGAAGCCTAGCTTGCGCGGCACGTAGCAATGACCATAACTTTCACGCTGGTAGCAATTATTCGTTTTCTACGATGGAAAAACTGTTTTAGTTATTTTGTATTTTGTGCTTCGGGCGTTGACTTCTAAGGCCCTAACTATTCGATCTGGTGGCGCAACGCCCTAGAGTGAAGCCTAGGTTGCCCGGAACGTAGAACTTACCATAACTTTCACACTGGTTGCTATCATTCGTTTTATACGATGGAAAGACTGTTATATTTATATTGTATTTTATGCTTCTGGCGTTGACTTCTAAGGCCCTAACTATTCCACCTGGTGGAACAACGCCCTCGGGTGAAGCCTAGGTTGCCCGGAATGTAGAAATGACCATCACTTTCAAACTGGATGCAATTACTCCTGTTATATGATGGAAAAACTGTTGTACTTCTATTGCATTTTTTGCTTCGGGCATTGACTTCTAGGGCCCTAACTATTCGATCTGGTGGAACAACGCCCTAGGGTGAAGCCTAGGTTGCCCGGAACGTAGAAATGACCATTACATTCACACTGGTTGCAATTATTCGTTTTATACGATGGAAAAGCTGTTGCATTTATATCGTATTGTATGCTTCTGGCGTTGACGTCTTAGGCCCTAACTATTCGATCTGGTGGAACAACGCCCTAGTGTGAAGCCTAGGTTGCCCGGAACATGGAAATGACCATTACTTTCACACTGTTCGCGAATATACATTATATGCGACGGAGAAGCTGTTGTATTTATATTGTATTTTATGCTTCTGGCGTTGACTACTAAGGTACTAACTATTCGATCTGGTGGAGCAACGCCCGAGAGTGAAGCCTAGGTTGCCCGGAACGCAGAAATGACCATGACTTTCAAACTGGATGCAATTACTCCTGTTATATGATGGAAAAACTGTTGTACTTCTATTGCATTTTATGCTTCGGGCATTGACTTCTAGGGCCCTAACCATTCAATCTGTTGGAGTAATGCCCTAGGGTGAAGCCTAGGTTGCCCGGAAAGTAGAAATGACCATAACCTTCATCCTGGTTGCAATTATTCGTTTTATATGATGGAAAAACTGTTGTATTTATATTGTATTTTAAGCTTCTGGCGTTCACTTCTCAGGCCCTAACTATTCGGTCTGGTGGAACAACGCCCTAGGGTGAAGCCTAGGTTGCCCGGAACTTAGAAATGACCATAACTTTCACACTGGTAGCAATTATTCGTTTTATACAATGGAAAACCTGTTCTATTTATTTTGTATTTTATGTTTCGGGCGTTGACTTCTAAGGCCCTAACTGTTTGATCTGGTGGAGCAACACCCTACAGTGAAGCCTAGGTTGCCCGGAACGTAGAAATGACCGGAGCGCTCACACTGGTTGCAATTATTCGTTTTATACAATGGAAAAGCTGTTGTATTTATTTCGTATTTTATGCTTCTGGCGTTGACTCCTTAGGCCTTAACTATTCGACCTGGTGGAGCAACGCCCTAGAGTGAAACCTAGGTTGCCGGAACGTAGAAATGACCAGTACATTCACACTGGTTGCAGTTATTCCTGTAAAACGATGGAAAAACTGTTGCATCTTTATTGTATTTTATGCTTCTGGCGTTGACTTCTAAGGCCCTAACTATTCGATCTGGTGGAGCAACGCCCTAGAGTGAAGCCTAAGTTGCCCGGATCGTAGAAATGACCATAACTCTCACACTGGTTGCTATTATTCGTTTTATACGATGGAAAAACTGTTACATTTATATTGTATTTTATGCTTCTGGCGTTGACTTCTTAGGCCCTAACTATTCGATCTGGTGGAACAACGCCCTAGAGTGAGACCTACGTTGCCCGGAACGTAGAAAAGACCATTACCTTCACCCTGGTTGCAATTATTCCTGTTTTACGATGGAAAAACTGTTGTACCTTTATTGTATTTTATGCTTGTGGCATTGACTTCTAAGGCCGTAGCTATTAGATGTGCTGGAATAACGCCCTAGAGTTACGCCTAGGTTGCGCGGAACGTAGAAATGACCATTACTTTCACAATGTTTGCAACTACTCATTTTATACGATGGAATAACTGTTGTACTTATATTGTATTTTATTCTTCTGGCGTTGACTTCTAAGGCCCTAGCTATTCGATTTGGTGGAGCAACGCCCGAGAGTGATACCTAGCTTGCCCGGAACGCAGAAATGACCATTACATTCACACTGGTTGCAATTATTCGTCTTATACGATGGAAAACCTGTTGTATTTATATCGTATTGTATGCTTCTGGCGTTGACTTATTAGGCCCTAACTATTCCATCTGGTGGAACAACGCCCTTGGGTGAAGCCTAGCTTGCGCGGCACGTAGCAATGACCATAACTTTCACACTGGTAGCAATTATTCGTTTTATACGATGGAAAAACTGTTTTAGTTATTTTGTATTTTGTGCTTCGGGCGTTGACTTCTAAGGCCCTAACTATTCGATCTGGTGGCGCAACGCCCTAGAGTGAAGCCTAGGTTGCCCGGAACGTAGAACTTACCATAACTTTCACACTGGTTGCTATCATTCGTTTTATACGATGGAAAGACTGTTATATTTATATTGTATTTTATGCTTCTGGCGTTGACTTCTTAGGCCCTAACTGTTCGATCTGGTGGAACAACGTCCTAGGGTGAAGCCTAGGATGCCCGGAAAGTAGAAATGACCATAACATTCACACTGGTTGCAATCATTCGTTTTATACGATGGAAAAGCTGTTGCATCTTTATTGTATGTTATTCATCTGGGGTTGACTTCTAGGGCCGTAGCTATTAGATGTGGTGGAGCAACGCCCTAGAGTGACGCCTAGGTTGCCCGGAACGTAGAAATGACCATTACTTTCACAATGTTTGCAATTATTCATTTTATACGATGGAAAAGCTTTTGTACTTATACTGTATTTTATTCTTCTGGCGTCGACTTCTTAGGCCCTAACTATTCGATCTAGTGGAACAACGCCCTAGAGTGAAGACTAGGTTTCCCGGAACATGGAAATGACCATTACTTTCACAGT